>NW_027506024.1:0-133043 GCF_021521415.1 Bidens hawaiensis | reverse complement strand
CGATTAAACCAATTCTACTGTTATAATCCTTATACTTTCTTTTGAAACCAGAATTTGCAAAGGGAAAGAAAGAACTAACCGTTCCCTTATTTCAGGTTTGTTTTTGTCCATTTATTAATTACCATTTGTTTATTATTAATTTTTAATAAATGTTTTTATATCTTATCAGACCGTTGTTTTGATGTTGTTCAACGATGCACAAAAGCTAAGTTTTGAAGATATTAAAGATGCTACTAGCATTGAGGACAAGCAACTAAGGATAACCCAACAGTCGATTAATTGTGGAAAAGTTCGTGTTCTTCAAAAGGTGGTTTTCTTTTTCTTTTTTATTTTTCTAATAAAAAGTTGACTCAGTTTCCATATTTTGTTACCTTTGGAAACATTAAATGTATAATTCTAAGTGTCACAACTTAAATATTATCAAATCATACTTTTTTTAACAACAATCAGTATGGGTTGGAACTAAGGTAAAAATAATTATATTTTAGTACAGATTTGATGTTCACTTTAGTGAAACTGGTAAAACGGGTAAAACATGTAAAATCAAAATCACATTTTTTTGGGAATTTACTTTAAAGTAATTCAACAATACCAAAAAACGCCGTCTTATTGCATATTTTCAGTTTTTTTTTTGACCAAAGGGTATTACATACTTTATGGAAATGTTGAACTAAAGAAGAAATATGGTTAGGACAATTTTGTGAAGTATGACTTTTACTGGGTCAAATGTGACTTCTGGTCGATCTGGGAAAGTAAAAGGAAAAATATGTCAAAAGGGGTGATTTGGTCAATACAAAATGCATATATGTGAGTAGGCCTGTAAACGAAGCGAACGAACATGAACAAGAGCATGCTCGTGTCTGTTCATTTAACTTTAAACGAACACGAACACTTAATTGGTCAAATATATGTGTTCATATTCATTCATTTAGAAAATGAAAATGTTCGTGTTCGTTTATGCCTGTTCTTGTAAAATCTATATGAACAATTTAAGAACATAAATGAAAATACATAAAAATAATTGAACAAAGATGAGCAAGCATAAACAAAGGTAAACGGAAATAAATGGACGCGGTTAAATGAGCAAAACAAACATAAATAAACAAACATAAAAGAACGTTCACGAATATAAATGAATGAATGAAACATGTGTTCATGTTCGTTTGTTTAAATGAATGAACACAACTTTTCTGTATATGTTCATACTCTAAACGAACGAACATAAACAAACTTCCCGCCAAATGTTTCACGAATGGCTCACTGAACGTTCGGTTCATTTAAAATGACCTATCAGTGAGAGATCCTTTGAGTAAACAACTGAAAATAAAAAAATAGAGGAAATATGATCTTTATATTCGGAACCATCAACCATGATAGAGCTTAACAGTCAACAAAAACAAATAACTCAAAATGATTTTATCAACATTATGGACAATTTGGTCATATGAAAATATAAATAAAAGTCCAGAAATAACGTGAGTAAAATGAAGTTTCATACCATCAAGGATACTTTGGGCATTACTGAAAATCTGCAATATTGAGTTATTTTGTTATTTTTGACTTCCTGGGCAATTTTAACAGTGTGTAGATCAAAATTAAATTTTGCTAAAGGTTGACTTTTCTGGTCAAAACAGACCAAAGTCAAAATCTTTTTGATATGAATTTGCATCTGATTTCTTTATTCGGACATGGCTACAAGAGTTGACATTATAAAAATGTGATTAGAAATACAAGAATTCATGAATGCTTATGCAACATGAAATTCTTTTGGAAACAAATAATGTTGTAAGGTCCTAATTTAATGTTTTCTTGCTTATGTTTTTTTTCTTCTAATTTGTGTAGCTTTAGAAATCGCAAAGAATAGGCACTCACAGATAATAGTGCGGTCAGTAATGTGCTTCTTTAGTTCGTTATTTCTAGATTTTCATATCTTAATTTTTAGGGCCTTTTTAAACTGATTTTTTCATAGATCTGATTAGCGATGCTCTTTTTTTCTTATTTACATTCATTTGTTTGAGTACGTGCTTACGGCCTATGCTTTTGTCTTCGGTATATGAATTTGTATTTGTTACTGATTTGTTTGAATGCGTTTTTTTTTGGTAATTTAGTCTTCTCCCTGTTTATTCTTGTTCCTTTTTTATGTGTTTAAGCATACGGTTAATTTGGAAGATGGTTTACTTGCTCCTACTCATTTTCCTTACTGTTTCTAGGTAATGTAAACTTACCTACAATGTTTTTGTAAGTATATTGGTGGAAAAATTCAGTTTGGTAATTCCTACTTAGTTCTGGTTTATTAGGTAATGTAAGTTGCCAATAGTGTTTTGGTAAGTTGCCTTTTTGTTGCACAAAGTAGTTATATCTCTATAGACTAATGCATGTGCTTCTACAGTGAATAACAGGACTCAATCAACACATTAAATGTCATCATCTATCTTTTTTAACACAGGCCATGGCACAGTTAAGGTTGCATGAAATAAAGGCCTACTGGCCTCCCAACACTTCTTGAGATATGCTACCTTTTGTTGATGTTCAAGCAAGTGCAATAAATGAATACTAAGTTATTATATGAATATACTAGGTTATACATTATCAAGTACTTTATAATTTGGACTAATAGCTATTTATATGTTGGAGTCATCACGGCAGTAGCGAATGCAAAGAAGACGTCGTCAACAGGTAGAGGTGGTAGCAAGTCCCACTTTTTTTTTTGGTATAATCAGACATCTTTTGTATAACTTTAATATTAACCAACGATATTTTTTATATATAGTTTGTAATTAGGCGCATATCAAAAGCAATATATTATATATGAATTTTGCTAAAACTGTACCATAAATACTTTAGCACGCACAACTCTGCTTCTGTTTGTTTCCTATTTTCACTTTAGTCCAAACTACACTTCTTTTAATTTGCCTTAGTTCTTATTTATAAACAAAGTATAAAAATAGTCAATATGGAGACCCTATGGTCCCTATGTTCCTGGTATACACAGATGCATAAGAGTTTGACATATACGTTTACATAGCCAACTAGGTTAGAATACAACTCGGAGAACACCAACCAAACATGTATGAAGAGGGTGCGAATGATGCTTATAATTGATCATTGATTATGGAAATAACTATTTAGACATAACCTTAGTTACAAAGATATATAAAAATAAAATCGGCCTTTTGGGTTCTCGGCTGTTTTGGATCTTAGTGCGTATTTTTGCGTAGATAATTTTGAGATTAAAAAAATGTATAGGAGACTAGCTTGATTTTAGCTTTATAATGATTTGTTCAAATTGTTTAGAGTAGTTTCATTCTTTCTTTGGGCTCTTTGAGTGCATTTGTTTTGTAAGTTTCTTCATTAATTATTGAATTAATGTAGTCTTCACATTTCCGCGTTTATATTCCCGTCCACCGGACGAGTAAAGTACTAGTTGGTATCAGAGCAGGAGTTGCTCGTGATACGTGAATTTCGTGTTCATCGGGTTTCATGTATAGTTTGATTAGATTTGGACTGAATTGGTGGTTAATTGATGAAATTGATTGAAGATTCATGTTCCTGATCAAAATCCGAGCATTCATGTGTAATCTGATGATTAATTATGATGTTTTGATGAAATCTGCCATGGATGAGCTTGAGTTTTCCATATTCCGGCGATTGTAACTACTTTTTCCGGCGATTAATGAAATTTTCCGGCTACAGTAACCGCCCAACAACTCATTCGTTAATTTAAACTCATTCGTTAACGGGTTTTTAACGAATGAGCTTATTTGTTAAAGGGTAGCTTCATTCGTTATGTGCTCATTTGTTACGGAGTTAGACTCATTCGGTATATGTGCCATTTGTTGAGTTTAAATTACATCTTATTCGTTTACTGTTCAAACGAATGAGGGGTTTTAACGTATGTGGGCATTCGTTAAGGGGTCTAACGAATGTGGTTTAAAGCATTAACTCATTCGTTAATGAGTTTAACGAATGTGACTCATTCATTCAATGGGTAACGAATGAAGACAAGGTTGACGAATGTGATACTATTCTAGCGAAAGAGAACACTGTAACGTATGAGGATCTTAAAAAAAGAGTATTTTCGGAAAATTTTCTTAAATTAAATTTTTCTGGGATACTCTGGATATGCAGGACACTCTTGTAACACCCCGGCTAAAGCGGAAACGCCTGAGTGTGATGTACAGATTGTTCAAAACACAAGTGACACTATTAAGTGACAATATTATCATTAATTAATTTACAAGTCAAGTACACAAGTTTGCAATAAGGAATACAAAGGGAAATTTAAATACAAATAACACTTTGCCCATTTGTTTAAGTAACCTAAGTCTAGTGTCTTCTCCGTGTCATCTTCTACTGTGACATCCCACATTTTCAGGTTAACCCCGTCAACATATACTTCATTACCTTAAACATTCTTGCATAAAATTTAATGAGTCGGTAACGAGTCATACACAAGAGTCGGTTGATACGCGTTGGTGATAAATGTCAATCTCGTAATCGAATACATGTGCGTGCTATGTGATTACATGCTTCGCGTGTTCATACTTTGATTATTATTATTATTTTTATATATAAATATATATAAAAAAAACCCTAAAGCGACCCGAGCCGTGCGTAGGATTTGGCTATATCCCTCGTGCCGCGCGGGGGATCGTCAGGTCGTCAAAATTGTTTAAAACGACTTTAAAAACCCTAGAGCACATATCTTCGACCTCTGCCATTTTTGGATGAAACCCTAGAGATTTTGGGTCACTTGGGAAGCTTAGGGGTGCATTGGAAGTGCTAGGGGTTGTGTTTACATAATAGCAATCGTTGGTTGTAAGTTTCTATCTCTTAACCGTTGTTTTCTTTATTCTTTGTGTGTTCTTTGATGTTAAGTGATGCATGGCATGAAAATCTCAGTGATATAACCATTATAAGACATTTTTGATCGATAATTGATGATTTAGAATGTTGTTGTTCATGTAAATATGATTTAGTTAGGGTTCAAGATAGATTGAATTCTGGACAGAATTTAACTCGCTTATGATTTTGCTTGTAACTTGATAAATATTGCTTAGTTTTGAATAAATCTTTGCTTGATGACGTACTACTTTGAGTCTAACTTTCAGAAAGTTGTATTTCGTAATTTTTGGTCGAGTTCTTGATAGTTTTTATGATTTTACAAAACCGAAGGTCGAATCTGATTTGTAAGGTAGGATTTTGATCTATATTCACGATATCATAACTCGATGATGACAAAGCCAAATGGGCTAATTCCACTTCTGGAAGTTCATACCTTGAGTTAGGAAACTAACCCAATTCGCCTTGCTTGATTTACTTTCATTTAGAGGTCTAGCCAAATCTATACATTTTGTTGCGCAAACTGATGAATAATCGGTACCTACCTGGAATGATTGAATTGTTGTGATATTGTACACAAAAAAAAAATATAATAAAACTATCTTGAGAAACCTAATTCATACTTTCTTTTGTGGTAATTTTTGTGGAATTTATTTCAAAGGGATGCTTAGTTTAATAAATTAGGTTGTGCGGGCGGAAATTTGTCTCAAAGGTTTCATGGACAGATTTGGTTGTAAATGATAATTGCTTGATATTTGGATGGTGTGGTGTCATAGGATGCATGTTAGAGTAATTTGAAACTATTGACGTTATTATATATCACCAACAAGTCGTTGGGTCAGGTCCATGTTTGTGTGTGGGTCGTTACGTGAGTACTAGGGTGTCGTATTGTTAAACACCTCCTCATAGCTTAATACTTGTACTAGGTATTGGTTAGACGGGCACACTTTCTTTTGTTAAGCTTGTTCGTGGAATCTCGTTTGCATACTTAAGGTGAGTTCATACTTTTCATACTTGCTTTCTAGAATAAAGTACAAACTGATTTTGTAAACTTGTTTTCGGGGAGAAAACATCAACTATTTTCCTTTTACATGTTTTCGGGGAGAAAATACTGATTTGCTCTTATACTGGTTTTCTGGAGGAAAATGCAGTGGGATACTTCGGATTTTTCTAAAAATTTCTTATTTATATCACAAGTTTATACTAGATGCCCTTTTATCACTTAAAGTCCTTACTTTACTTTGAACTGATAGGATGGGATAGCGGGGTTTTATTGAGTAGTGCTACTGGGTTTGACAAACCCCACTCGGGCTAGTCGCGCTAGCACGGCTGTGATGTCGTATAACGGGTGTGATATTTACCTAACTTTTATACACCAGTGTTGGTGATAGACCTGGTAGGAAGGCATACATACAGTCAACTTCGGTTCAACCGTCTAGTAGCTTGTAAATGGGTTAGTTACCCTGATATAATTTGAGATGTGGAAAATCTACTTATACTTATTATAATTATTTTATTTAACTTGTGAACTTACCAACCCTGTGTTGACACTTGAGTATTGATACTTGCCCAGGTCTCTAGGTAGTGCTAGGGAGCACGTAGCATGCTTGCTTGGAGTTTTTAGTATTTGCATGGACTTCAGTTGGTTTCTTTTAAGTATTGTGGGTTGTGCATGTTTTGGCACGTGATACTTGTGTTTTCTTAAAACTATTTTCTTTACGCTTCCGCAAAACTTCTGATTTGATTTGGTTGTTTTGAAACTCGTATTTTAACGAGGGTTAAACTATGTTTTTTAAAATTATTTTACGTGTTGGTTTGGTATGACGAATGGTTGGATCCTGGTGTGTCATGCGCCTCGTGGTAAAACCCCGCTAGTGGAAATTTGAGGGTCGTACAGATGGTATCAGAGCCAGGGCCGGACCGGTGGTGCCAGGTCCCGCGAGGATGCTGCACCCCTAAGGGGGTGGATTGTGACATCCCACATCGGTTGGGGAGGAGAACTAAGCCTTCTTTATAAGGAGGTGGATACCTTCCCCATCATAACGCGTTTTGGACGTTTAATGGTAGTGGATGAGAGAAGAACTCCACAGTTTAGCGTGCTCAGGTGGAAGTAGTATCAGGATGGGTGACCTCCTGGGAAGTCTTCACCTGGGCAACCAAAAGCAAATCCGTGAGGCGATGGTGGTACGTCCCGGCCAAAGCGGACAATATTATGGTGCGGCGGTAGCTGGGCTGTTACAGATGGTATTAGAGCCATTGGTTATAGTGAACTAGGTCGTTTTCGAAAAACCAGTCTATAACCGTTTTCAAGGCTCAGTAAAAAGTCTTATTTCAAAACATGTCAACCCATTAGTAGATTTCATCCATGCATACATTACATACATTCATACATTGCATTTACACACACCTTGTGTCACAGGCATGTCGACATCCCCCTCTCATTCGTCCCCTAGTGGTCATGCCCCTACCTCCCCTACTACCTCGAGACCTATGAAGAAGCACCAGCTAGCACCAGAAAATGACGCCAGGGTCTTCGACAGGTCAACCCACGTCCGCGTGCTCAAAAACCTCGATGATTGAGAGTGGTAAATGCACTCCTCTTACCATATTCATTTCTGCCCTCCTCCTACGGACTACGTGCTTCGGGAGAGAGTCCCCCCTCCTCCTACCTTGGACCCCACCTCGACAAATTCATTTATGCCATCTTTACCTTGTTCTATCGAACAGGCTTTTGCGGCAAGAACCGATCGTGAGTTTCGTCATATGCGAGAGACAGCCGGCGAAATCACCAGCATACTGGAAAGAGGGGTCACGACGAGGCATCAAATTGAGAAGCTCACTGAAGACTTGGATAAATCAAAACAACTCCATAACCAATTGGTGAACTTTGTGCATGAGCAGCATAATCAACTGGCTGTCCTAACTGCTTGAGTGGAAGCGGCCGAAGCTAGGGCGGAGGCGGCCGAGGCAGCAGCTGCTGCTGCGGCGGTCGTGCCGCCAGCTGCGGATATTGCCGAAGAAGAGGAGGAGCCTTTCGAAGTTGAGGAAGAAGAAGGATCTGGTGTCTCTTCAGTTGAGAGTTCGAACTAATGTCATTCCGTTTCGTTTTCTTTTATGAACCTATATGAGCGGGTTGGGCTCATACAACTTATGGATTTGGAACCTTTGATGATTTTACTTTAAATATTTTGTGATTGAATTACAACTTATTTATTAAGGATTATTGTCGTCCAAACTTGTAATGTTGTTTCGATTACTCATTTACTGAATGTATGCTTATATGACAATTATATCTTGGATATTTTTCTCATTTTGGTATATTGTGGATGAAAGGATATCATGGCAGGAAGAGTGGGTCGAGGTGGCATTCACATGACACAGGCACAAGTCACTGCGTTGATTAATGATCGGGTGAATGAAGCTCTTGCGGCTTATCAAGCCGCACACCCAGGAGGTGAATATTTATGTTGTATCTCCGACTAATAATTCTTTTTTTTTTCTCCTTAGAAACTTTCTCTATGAGTTCCGTAGTTGAGGCTGACCTATGCGTATAACCCATTTTTCTTACTAGCCCAGGTGGACAGCAGGCTAATCCCCCGACGTGTACCTTCAAAACCCTCATGGACTGCAAGCCCCACATGTTTAGTGGAGCTAATGGTGCTGTGAGCCTTTTGCGTTGGTTCGAGAAGCTTGAGTTGGCCTTCGCATGTGTAAATGTCCTCAAGCCGATTGGGTCAAATTCGCCTCCGACACACTGGAAGATGCTGCTTTGACATGTGGAACTCTCAGACTCAAATGTCAGGATTGGGGGTGGCAAATGCTACACCCTGAAATGATTTTAAAGACTTGATGCGAGAAGAGTACTGCCCCCGGGACGAAATTCAGAAGTTGGAAACCGAATATTGGAATCTTAAAATGGTGGGATCGGAGATCGAGACTGATACTAACCGTTCTCACGAGTTGGCCACATTATGTCCAAACATGGCGACTCCTGCTTACAAGCGGGTGGAAAGATATATCAACGGTCTTGCCCCTCAAATCCAAGGCATGGTTACTTCATCGAACCCTGGAACAATTCAACAGGCCATCCGCACAAGCTTACTGAGCAGGCCGTGCAGCAAGGAACATTACCTAAGAAAGGTGCATCTGCTTCTACTCCGGTGGATAACAAACGCAAGTGGGACAACACTCAGAACAAAAATTCCAACACCCACCAGTCTCAGCAACAACAATCAAGAAGGTTTGACAACCATCGTGCCTTTAATCAACAATAGACAGAGAACCAAGGCTCGTATCATGGGAATTTACAGAAATGCAAAAGATGTAATCTCCATCATCATGGTGCTTGTAGAAACCACTATCAGCATTGTGGAAAATTGGGTCATGTGGCAAAGGACTGTAGGGTTCAATTACAAGGAAAACAATCAGATCAACCATCACAACAATCGAACCAACAACCGCAACAGCCGAGGGGAACCGCTAAGGGGTGTTTCAAGTGTGGTAGTGAAGGTCATATTAGGAGAGATTGCCCTCAACTCAACCAAGGAAGCAACAACAACAACAATGGTGTCAATGGTAACGGAAATACCAGCAATGGTGGTGGTGCCAAAGGAAGGGCTTATGTAATTGGGTCAGGTGAGGCTCAGACTGATTCAAATGTTGTTACCGGTAAATTTCATTTAAACGACTGTGTTGCTTCTATAATTTTCGATACCGGTGCTAACTGGAGTTTTGTCTCCACAAGTTTTGGCAAACTACTCAATTCAACCCTGACTCCCTTAGAATCTAAGCGCATCGTAGAACTCACAGATGGTAAACTAATTGAAACCTCTCACATCCTAAAGGGGTGTAAGCTCAATCTCTCTGGTTATACATTCGATATTGATCGCATGCCCGTTCCGCTCGGCAACATCGATGTCGTTGTTGGAATGGACTGGCTATCTAGAAACCAAGCTGAAAACATTTGCCAGGATAAAATCGTTTACATCCCTCTCCCTGATGGGGAAACCCTATCCATCTACGGTGAAAGGGGTGATACCGTCATGGGCATAATCTCTTACATGACAGCCCAGAAATGTCTGTAGAAGGCTTATCCTGCCATTTTGGCCCTTGTCACTAATAAGCAACCAAAGGAGAAAAGAATCGAGGATATTCCTATCCTTTGCAACTTCACTGATGTTTTCCTCGAAAACTTACCTGGCCTTCCCCCGCATAGGCAGGTTGAGTTCCAAATTGACTTAGTTCCCGGAGTGGCGCCCATTGCTCGAGTCCCGTATCGATTGGCACCGAATGAACTTCAGGAGCTGTCCGCTCAGCTCCAAGAGCTCCTTGAGAAGGGTATTATCCGACCCAGCATATCTCCATGGGGAGCCCCAGCCTTATGCGTCAAGAAGAAAGATGGGTCTTTCCGGATGTGTATCAACTATCGAGAACTTAACAAAGTGACGGTTAAAAATCATTATCCACTTCCTCGTATAGACGACTTATTTGACCAATTGCAAGGGTCTAGCTTCTATTCAAAAATTGATTTGAGGTCGGGCTATCATCAATTGAGAGTCCGTGAGGAAGACATTTTGAAGACCGCCTTCAGAACTCGGTACGGCCATTACGAATTTCTGGTCATGCCGTTCGGGTTATCTAATGCTCCTGCGGTTTTCATGGACCTCATGAACCGAGTCTGTAAACCATACCTTGACAAATTTGTCATCGTCTTCATAGAAGATATTCTCATATACTCCAAGAATAAGAAAGAACATGAGGAACATTTGCACCTTATCCTAGATCTCTTGAGAAGGGAGCAACTCTTCGCCAAATTCTCAAAGTGTAACTTCTGGATTCGCGAAGTCCACTTCCTCGGGCATGTGGTCAGCGAGACTGGAATACATGTCGATCCGGCTAAAGTAGAAGCTATCAAAAATTGGTCAACCCCAAAAACACCCACGGAAGTCCGGCAATTTCTTGGCGTTGCTGGTTACTATCGTAGATTCATCGAGGGATTCTCGAAAATCGCTCAGCCCCTTACCGCCCTGACTCAAAAAGGAATCGTTTACAAATGGGGTGAACCTCAAGCGTCCGCCTTTCAGCTACTAAAAACCAAACTCTGTAGTGCTCCTATTCTGCCACTACCAGATGGAATAGATGACTTCATAGTGTATTGCGACGCCTCAATTCAAGGCCTCGGTTGCGTGCTCATGCAACGAGACAAAGTGATCACATAAACTTCTCGATAGCTTAAAATTCATGAGAAAAACTACCCGACCCATGATCTGGAGTTGGGTGCGGTGGTCTTTGCTCTGAAAATCTGGAGACATTGCTTGTACGGTACCAAATGCACTATATACACCGATCACAAGAGTCTTCAGCACATCCTGGAGCAGAAGGACTTAAACATGCGGCAACTTCGTTGGGTCGAACTTCTGAATGATTACGAGTGCGCCATAAAATACTACCCGGGTAAAGCAAACGTTGTAGTTGATGCCATAAGTCGAAAGGAAACCAAACCCAGGCTTGTTCGAGCCTTACAACTAACCATCCATTCTGGCTTACCTGATCAAATCCGTCTTGCCCAAATAGAAGCCTTGAAGGAAGAGAATAAGAAATCTGAAACCTTCAACGGGGCCGACAAACACCTAGAATTGAAATCCGACGGCCTCCACTACTTCATGGACCGAGTGTGGGTTCCATTCTACGGAGACTTAAGGGAACTCGTGATGGATGAAGCACATCGGTCTAGGTATTCAATTCACCCCGGGTCTGAGAAAATGTATCAGGACCTAAAGACGTTGTATTGGTGGCCAAACATGAAGGCTGAAATTGCTGATCATGTTAGGAAATGCCTGACTTATGCCAAAGTTAAGGTGGAATACCAAAAACCGTCTGGCCTACTTGTGCAACCAGAAATCCCATCTTGGAAATAGGAAAAAATCTCCATGGACTTCATAACTAAACTTCCCAAATCACCTAGTGGATGTGATACTATTTGGGTAATTGTGGATTGATTGACTAAATCCACGTTGTTTCTGGTAATCAAAGAATCGGATTAGCTAGAGAAACTTGCTCGAATCTACATTAAAGAAGTGGTGTCTCGGCAGTACCAATTTCAATCATTTCCGATCATGACGCCCGCTTTACCTCTCGCTTCTGGGAATCCTTGCATGATGCTCTTGGCTCTCGGTTAGATATGAGCACAACATATCACCCATAAAGTGATGGCCAGAGTGAACGTACCATTCAAACACTGGAGGACATGTTGTGTGCCTGTGTTATTGACTTTGGCAGTAACTGGGAAAGTCACCCACCTTTGGTGGAATTTTTTTACAATAACAGCTATCATACCAGCATAAAAGCAGCGCGTACGAAGCTTTGTATGGGCGTAAATATCAGTTACCCATCTGCTGGTCAGAAATTGGCGAAAGCCAACTCACCGGTCCCGAACTGGTGCACGAGACTACGGAAAAGATCGTGCAAATCCGAAACCGAATGGCGGCAGCTCATGATCGCCAAAAGAGTTACGCAGATAACCGTCGTAAGCCTTTGGAATTCCAAGAGGGTGATAAGGTACTACTGAAAGTCTTACCCTAGAAGGATGTAATCCGTTTCGGCAAACGAGGCAAATTAAATCCTCGCTACGGCGGACCATTTGAAATTATGGAGAAAATCAGTTCGGTAGCCTATCGTCTAAACCTTCCTGATGAACTTAGTGGTGTTCACAATGTCTTTCACGTGTCAAATATAAAGAAATGTGTATCTGACAATTCGTTCATTATTCCCTTAGACGAAATTCAAGTCGACGTCATGGATCAAGGTGTCAAAACTCTCAGGCATTCAAAGGTGCCTATCGTGAAAGTCCGTTGGAATTCAAGACGTGGACCGGAGTTCACGTAGGAACGAAAGGACCAAATGAAACAAAAATATCCTCACTTATTTCCTTTACCTGAACTAAGACCTCATGAACCAATTGAATTTCGGGACGAAATTCATTCAACAAGGGGAGGATGTGACAACCCAAAAATTTTTTTCTATATCATCAACAAAATTTTCGAGACGAAAATTCCTTCAACAAGGGGATGATGTGACACCCCACATTTTCATGTTAACCCCGTCAACACATACTTCATTACCTTGGACATTCTTGCATAACATTTAATGAGTCACACACAAGAATTGGTCCGTACGTGTTGTTGATAAATGTCAATCTCGTAATCGAATACATGTGCGTGCTATGTGATTACTTGCTTTGCGTGTTCATACTTTGATTATTATTATTATTATATATATATTATAATATATATATATATATATATATATATATATATATATATATATATATATATATATAGGGTAAGGATCCTAAGAGAACCATTGGCAAATTGAGAACTTTGAAAACCATTTTAGACCACTAAAAAAACCCTCTAAAAAAATATTAAAAAAATTATAAAACAAACAAAACCGAAAATTTTAAAAAAGTAAAAAAATCAAAATTCTTATATTTCATTCTGGTTTCATAAAAAAAAACCAATTTTTTTTCTTTTTATTTCGTATTATACCTATACATATATGTATACTTTCATTTAATCTCTAGTTACGTAATATACACATATGTACATTATCATTTACCTTAAATTATACATATGTGTGTAGGAAAAAAACATGTGTGTACTTATTATACATATATGTATAATAAAAAAACCGATTATTTTTTCTTTTTAATTCATATTATACCTATACACATATGTATACTTTCATTTAATCTCTAGTTATGTAACGTACACATATGTACATTATCATTTACCTTAAATAATACATATGTGTATAGGAAAAAAACATGTGTGTACATATATGTACATATTATACATATATGTATATGTATAATTTAGCTAAACCGAGAATTTTTTTTTATTTTTTTTTCTAAAAAAACAGGGATGATAAATAAGAACTTTGGTTTTTTTACTTTTTTTATTTTTGTGTTTTTTTTGTTTATGATTTTTTTTATTTTTGGGTTTTTTTGTGATCCAAAATGGTTCTCATAGTTCTCAATTCCCAAAAAGTTCTCACATGATCCTATATATATATATAAAAGCCTAAAGCGCCCCGAGCCGCACGTAGGATTTGGCTATATCCCTCGCGCCGCGCGGGGGATTGTCAAGTCGTGAAAATTGTTTTAAACGACTTAAAAAACCCTAGAGCACATATATTCGACCTCTGCCATTTTTGGACGAAACCCTAGAGATTTTGGGTCACTTGGGAAGCTTAGGGGTGCATTGGAAGTGCTAGGGGTTGTGTTTACATAATAGCAATCGTTGGTTGTAAGTATCGATCTCTTAACCGTTGTTTTCTTGATTCTTTGTGTGTTCTTTGATGTTAAGTGATGCATGGCACGAAAATCTCAGTGGTATAACATTTATAAGACATTTTTGATCGATAATTGATGATTTAGAATGTTGTTGTTCATGTAAACATGATTCAGTTAGGGTTCAAGATAGATTGAATTCTGGACAGAATTTAACTCGCTTATGATTTTGCTTGTAACTTGATAAATATTGCTTAGTTTTGATTAAATCTTTGCTTGATGACGTACTACTTTGAGTCTAGCTTTCAGAAAGTTGTATTTCGTAATTTTTGGTCGAGTTCTTGATAGTTTTTATGATTTTACAAAACCGAAGGTCGAATCTGATTTGTAAGGTAGGATTTTGATCTATATTCACGATATCATAACTCGATGATGACAAAGCCAAATGGGCTAATTCCACTTCTGGAAGTTCATACCTTGAGTTAGGAAACTGTAACACCCGTTAATTTCCGGTTTAAAGGTATTAAGCATGTAGAGTATGTATATTTCTCGAGAGTTATCTGGACTCTTTCGTTGACCCGACCATCTTCCCGGTACGTTAAGTTATCTAATATTTCCTTTCAAGTGCCAAATCTTTCAAATTTGAGGGGCTTGGATGAAACATTTTTATATTATATCAATAAACAAACAAAAAAACCTGACCCTAGCCACTCTTGTCCGATCGGCAGCTTCAAGCCCCCCCCCCTGCGATTTTCCTGTGTTCCGGCCAAGTCGTGAGCGTAAAACATCAATTAAAGGTTAGTCTAACGTCCATGCAAGTCTTTTTCACCATTTAACCCGTTATTGAACACGTTAGGGTTGAGTTTTGATGATAACAGTTTGCTGACAGATTCGTATACGTTTATTGTAGGGTATATAACGCGATGATAATCCATTGTTTTTGATCTATTTTTGATTCCATGATGTTCTACTTTGAGTCTAGTTTCCAGAAAGATATAATATGTAATTTTTGGATAAGATTTGAATGGTTTTTATGAATTTATAAAATCGAGTGTCAAAGCTGATGCGGGATGATGGACTCTGGTCTGTCTTCCCGACATCATAACTCTTTTTTGACAAGTCCAAATTAGTTGGTTCCACTTCTAGAACTTAATATTTTGAGTTAAGAATCAAACCCAATTGGAATCGTTTAATTTGGTTTGGTAATGAATTTTATAAAAATAAAACCATTTTGCTGCGCACTGAAATTGCTGCACGTATCTTGCTGTGTTGGAGGAATTTTTATAATTTTTGTGTTCACTAGAAAAATATAATAAAAATATTTTTATAAACCTAAGACATTTATTAAAGTCTGGTAAAAATTTAATAATTTATTTCAAAGGTTATCCTATGTAATTAAATGCATCTTCACATGCTAAAATCTGCATGTTTTACTTATTATTGATCGATAGGTTCGTTTTAGGCTTAACCGGTGGATGTTCAATTGTGTTCTTGTCGAGGATGTTTGAAGTGAGTTTTTGCACCACAATATTCCTAGGTATGTCCTGTATATCATACCTAAAAATCATGTTCATTGGTGTTCGTTAGATTGGTCAACTAGTTGTAGCTTGATTGTTAGTGTTCGGTTGACTAGAATTGTAGTTTGTTGCGTTTAACGCGAGGGTGGAAGTGATTAACGATCAATTCAGCTCGGGGGAACTTGGTTAGATGTACGGACTGTTGAAAAATCATTTTTATAAGTTATGGGGCTGAATTGGTTGTCGGTTACTCCAACGGGTCGGTACAACGCGCAATTGTGTTTATTGAGTAATTGGTGCGTTGTACTTTCGATTTACCGAACCATTTGACTCGTGTAGCGTCATGTGGACTTGTTGGCTGTGATTTTATCATAATGGGTCCACACGGGGCTGAGTTGGATGTTAACGGCCTAAACGGCTCTTAAACGCACATATTGGTATCACCTAGTGCTTCCGGGGGTAATTTGAGAATTCTTTATTTCTGGGAGTATCTAAGGGTCGTATTGGTGAATGTGAGGCCTCGGGGCCTGTTGTGATTTAGTTTGATGAGGTCGAGGCTTTAGGTGACCCGAACCCTGTTAGAACGTCTCATAGGATAAACGAGTCACTTTGATGTCATTAATATTGATTGAATGTAAATCGGAAGGTGTTTGAGTCTTGGGATTACTTAGGGATTCTCTAGCTCGTGGTGAATCCGCGTCTCGTGTCAGGTGAGTTCACGATGCCCCCTTTTTACTCTTTTAAGATTTTGGGCTAGCATGCACACCTAAGTGATTTTACTTTATGAAATGTTTAAACTACTTTATATAGGCTTGCTAGTATATGGTAGGCCTTGGGATGTTATAGTATGTATATATATATTATTGTATGGCCTAAATTTGGCGATGTTGTAGTCGTATCAACTACGGATGTTACGTATGCCTACTTTGTGTTTGCATACGTTGATGAGATGTTACGTGTTTGGGTTGTACGTTTGCTCGACCCTGATGTTATTACTTGGGTGTTATATATATATATATAGGCATGCACTTATAAAGATGTTTATATGTAGGTTTGTATATATATATTTACATAAGGATGATTATTTATTGAAGATGATGGCCTAACTGATGTATCACTTTTATAGTTTTAAAACCTTTGGGAATGACTATTATGATTATTATTATTGATGTTATTTATTAAAACTTGAACTCACTCAGCTCAAGCTGACTTTGTGTGCATGTTAGTGTGAGTTTCAGGTTAGGAGGTGGATGCATTACCGCTTGGACGTGCACGAAGCTACTTGGACGGTGGAGAGCATGCTTAGTCGGATGTTCCAATATTAATAAACATTTTCTTTTTAACATTTATTTAAATTGGTTTTGGGCATAATTCCCGGGTTTTGGCAACTTATTTTATTATTTATGTTTTCCGCTGAATTATACTCTGAATTGGTTGTTTTAATGGAATAAACTATTTTCAAGTTTAAATATTATTACAAGTGTTTTGAATGAATACCAACTGTGGGGTTCCTGAGGTTCGGGGCCTTACAGAAACTAACCCAATTGGCCTTGCTTGATTTACTTTGATTTAGAGTCTAGCCAAGTCTATACATTTTGTTGCGCAAACTGATGAATAATCGGTACTTACCTGGAATGATTGAATTGTTGTGAATATTGTACACAAAACAAAAATATAATATTGTACACAAAACAAAAATATAATAAAAATATCTTGAGAAACCTAATTCATACTTGCTTTTGTAGTAATTGTTGTGGAATTTATTTCAAAGGGATGCTTAGTTTAATAAATTAGGTTGTGCGGGCTGAAATTTGTCTCAAAGGTTTCATGGACAGATTTGGTTGTAAATGATAATTGCTTGATATTTGGATGGTGTGGTGTCATAGGATGCATGTTAGAGTAATGTGAAACTATTGACGTTATTATATATCATCAACAAGTCGTCGGGTCTGGTCCATGTTTGTGAGTGGGTCGTTACGTGAGTACTAGGGTGTCGTATTGTTAAACACCTCCTCATAGCTTAATACTTGTACTAGGTATTGGTTAGACGGGCACACTTTCTTTTGTTAAGCTTGTTCGTGGAATCTTGTTTGCATACTTAAGGTGAGTTCATACTTTTCATACTTGCTTTCTAGAAGAAAGTACAAACTGATTTTGTAAACTTGTTTTCGGGGAGAAAACATCAACTATTTTCCTTTTACATGTTTTCGGGGAGAAAATACTGATTTGCTCTTATACTGGTTTTCTGGAGGAAAATGCAGTGGGATACTTCGGATTTTTCTAAAAATTTCTTATTTATATCACAAGTTTATACTAGATGCCCTTTTATCACTTAAAGTCCTTACTTTACTTTGAATCGATAGGATGGGATCGCGGGGTTTTATTGAGTAGTACTACTGGGTTTGACAAACCCCACTCGGGCTAGTCGCGCTAGTACGGCTGTGATGTCGTAAAACGAGTGTGATATTTACCTAACTTTTATACACCAGTGTTGGTGATAGACTTGGTAGGAAGGCATACATATAGTCAGCTTCGGTTCAACCGTCTAGTAGCTTGTAAATGGGTTAGCTACCCTGATATAATTTGAGATGTGGAAAATCTACTTATACTTATTATAAATATTTTTATTTAACTTGTGAACTTACCAACCCTGTGTTGACACTTGAGTATTGATACTTGCCCAGGTCTCTAGGTAGTGCTAGGGAGCACGTAGCATGCTTGCTTGGAGTTTTTAGTATTTGCATGGACTTCAGTTGGTTTCTTTTAAGTATTGTGGGTTGTGAATGTTTTGGCACGTGATACTGGTGTTTTCTTAAAACTATTTTCTTTACGCTTCCACAAAACTTCTGATTTGATTTGGTTGTTTTGAAACTCGTATTTTAACGAGGGTTAAACTATGTTTTTAAATTATTTTACGTGTTGGTTTGGCATGACGAATGGTTGGATCCTGGTGTGTCATGCGCCTCGCGGTAAAACCCCGCTAGTGGAAATTTGAGGGTGTGATATCTACTAACAGTACCTGTAGCATATGCGTAAAATAATGTCAACTATCTAAATAGTTGGTGAGTTCCCACAGTTTGATATAAATACATAAAAACCTTGCAATTCCATGAAACTTGTGATAATTAAACTACTTCGCATGCAACGTCCTTTCCATTTAGCCACAGCCAACGTACTTGGATCGGGGGTCCCTTTTCCACTCATAACAAAATGGTCCTGAGTGCAAAGGGGGGCATATGATCATACTTATTGAGGCAACAACTTGCTGAGCACATAATCAAGTAAGCACATATAACACACAAGTCCACGATATGAATTGCAGTTTAATAGCTGAGTATAAAATCGATTTGCGTTTAATAGGATATATATGCTACCCCCAAAAGTAAAAGCGTTAAAAAGGGGGTGTGAAAAACTCACCTCGAAATCGAAGATAACTTGAAATATAAACCGAAAGCTCAATAAGGAGATCAAAGCAACCGAACACCTCGAACTATAATTAAAATAAATACGAAAATTTAAAGACTAACTAATGAGTTAGATATTTTGGTTTTAGGAGTTAAGTATTATTAACATTTTATAGCATCTTATATTATAATATTATTTTTAAGTTTTAACAAAACTTTAACGTTTTAAATATTATTTTAACTAATATTTTATTAATAATTTAACACAATTAAAAGAAATATAATGTTATGTGTTACGGATATTAATGATAGTTTTAATTTGGATTATACTAGCTAACGAAACTAATTATCAAAGTTAATGAACTACATTATTTAACTATTATTTCAATTAGCATAAGAATTCTAACGCTTTATATTATTTTAATATTATTAATTATTAACTTAACGCAAATATGAGAACTATAAAATTTGCAAGTCACGGGTTAACGTTTACGAGTTAGAACTAATCTTTTAATGGTTAAATGAGTAAACTAGTTAATTAAAGTTTAGCAATTTATAATTTTCGAACGACTTAAAGTTAACGAGTAACGATTTTAAAATTTCGGTTTTTATATGGGAAAAGGTAAAATGTAATTTATATTTATTTTATAAATTGTTATTTGATTTAATATGAATTTTGAATAATTTATCAAATATTAATTAAGTTTAAATAATAAAGATAAGATTCAAAAAGGAAATCATAAAGGGTTCGAACCCAGGTCTCTCATTTATAACAAACGTAACCAAACCAATTAAACCAGCTTGCCTTTAGTTATTAGAATGGGAACAAAGCAATAAATATAATAACTCAATTCATCATCTTCCCCAAACCCTAGGTTTCTAGTTCCCTTAAGTGATTCAATGTTTGGTTTAATTAGCTTAGGGGTTTTACTTAAAGGCCTAAAACGAATCAAAAAACATATCACAATTACCTGAAATCGTTTTGGTTTGACGACGAATACGGCTCACCAGAAAACGAACTTGACGGAATATTTTACGAGACTTAGAGTGAATAATACTGGATTTGGATATTATGGACGGGTTTGGACGATGTTGTATGATCTATTTATATTCATAATTGTGTCGTTGGTCATTTAATCCTCGTTAATGGATTTTTAATAAAAATCCAGCCGTTGGCATCATAAATCGGTCATTATATGTTATTTAAAGCGGGTTATGATGGTCAATAACTGTTAGCCGTTGATGGAGATATACTTTGTAATAATTATTGCTCGTTAATTTGGCGTTTTTGGTGTGTTTTAATGTCGCCGGAAATTGTTCTACGTCGCCGGCCGCTGGACGTTTTCCTTGCCGGAAAAACGTGGAAGAGAAGGGGGCTGGAATAATAAATTCATATAATTTAAATATATTTACACTTCTTACCCTTGAACTTTTAGGGTTCTCTTAAAACTGGATTTAAATTAAAGTTTACATTTTAAACCCTGGACTTTGAAAGATGTATTAAGTTGTGGTTTGGACATTTTCCATATTATACTCGTATTGTTGGAAGTTTGTTTAGTTAAGAAATTAAATCCCGGAATTTCGATAAATGATCAAAATGAATAAGAAAATGATCAAACGATAGTCGTAAAGCATCACATGCATTTTATTAAAGATGAACGAATAACAAACTATATCGAAATGACAAAATGAGTTGGTTGAACTAATTCAAATACGTAAGGTTACGGGGAATAAATACATGCAACGAAATTAATTAATAATAATATTTATATATATATATACAAACCAAAAATTCAAAATGGGTCGGATTTTCGGGTTTGAAAAGTAACAAATGTTACAACTCTTCCTAAAAAGTTTGATGATATATTTTCTGGCCGACTTTTCACGCATATCGATGGGCCGATGGGGATAACCGATTAAGTTAACAAGAATTTTAATGAAGATTTTCGAAGATTTGTTCAAGACCTTGCTGAATTTTTCAAGAAAAGGGGGAGAGAAAATTTTCAAGGAGTTTATTCGATTGGTATCTTCCTAAGCTTGTAAGGGTTACTTGAAAAATTACTGCAATTCGGGTGGTAATATACGATTGTAAAGCTACGTTCGACTGAGTTCGAGACTGCAATTATTCTTTGATTGTTGATTGATTTGTTCAATATTGATACCTGACTATGTGGGAAACGAGCGTCTGTCCATTTACTTCTATCTGAATGACTTTGCTCCTCACAATGTTGGCTACGAGTATTCGGCGAAATGCTTCTGTTGAAGGGAACAATTCTTGAATGGGTTGATCTTGTTGAGGAATATACGAGTCTTGTTATCTGATTGAAGAATGAGACTGTTCAGTGTTAATTATCGAAGGTTGGAACTCTGAATCATATGCCCCAAACATTAGCACATCCGAACGAATGTGATGTCGAAGAGTTTCAAAGAGGGAAATTTTGGGATAGACGTTATCGAGAGAGTGAAGACCGAAGTGAAAGATGTTAAACGATCAGGTTGTTCATGAACGTGTGAGATGAGGTCCAATATAAAGATATTTTTACTTTACCAGTGCTGACGGATAGCCGATGACTTGCTACTGATTGATTCGTTAGATTGAACCGTATCATATGCCAGTTGGATTATTGGAATGATCACTTGGAGATGCTTATTTGAGGGGGAGATTTGATACGAGGAGCTACAAGTTTTTGGTTTGCTTACAACGAGTTAGATCTTGTCTGTTTGCACAAGATGAGAATCATCAGTCAAGCGGGAGTTAAAGTATTATGGCTGATGATCTACAGTTAAAGTATTCTTTGTTAATGTATTCGTCGCGAAAGGATTCGACGTTATCGTATTGAAAGCTAAAGTATTGGAAAGCATTCGACAGTGACGGAAAATGGGGAGTCTTTTAGTGCACGGATTTGGTGTCCGCAGCTGTTCGAATAAGATAGGGGTAGTTTAGTCTTTACATTTAGTGTAAAATGGCTAATTCGCTAAGCATGTTTAGTGAATGAGGTCCATTCGATAAAGACTAAACTCATTCGTTATTTAAGTTGTCCATTCGCTATAGAATATAGCGAATGGGAAGCCATTCGCTAGTGGAAAGGCTCATTCGTTAGTAAGTCTAACGAATGAGCTCTAACAAATGTGGCATGCCTATAAATAGGTTAAGTTAGTTATTTTACCTAGAGATCCGTGCCTAATTATCCCCATGTACTGTTACCATGCCGGATTTTCTCTAGACCTCTTGGTTATTGTATTCATCCATCATATAATGTATTGACCATCGTAATGTATTGAACACGATCTTAATGTATTGGTATTGTGACTTAGATTCCTGGCTCTACATTCGTATTATAACGTATTCACAATATTGTACGTCGTTTTCAACCTGAAGAGCCTAACAACCATAGCCAATTATGGGTTAATGAGGAAATTAAAGATATACTGGCTAACGACTTGGTATGATTCAAGATTATTTTTCACATTGGATAAATGACAATCTTATATGGACAAAATTTTCATATAGCCTTTTATTTACAGGAACTGAAGCAACTAGAAGTATAACACTTCAAGATTTGGATCTTGATCCAGCTACAATTATGAAAGGTCTTAAAAAGTTGAAGGAACTTAGAGTCCTTGATGTTCAATATGCATATATGGCCATGGGAAATAATGAAGTTGCCAATACTTACCAAATTCTCTACAATCACTATATTGGTCTTATTACCCATTTTAGTGTTTACCTGATTCATTTCAGAAAAATAATCTCGTTAATATGCCTGACAGTAATATATCTCAATTTTGGGAAAGAAAGGTAACAATTAATTGCTTGTTTTGCATGATTCATTGTTATGCTGTATTTTGTTATTATATAAATATTCATCATTTTCTCCTAATAAGCTTAAATTCCTTAACCTCAAGAATTCAAAGTTAAGAACCTTTAACCTTTGGATGACTCCAAATCTTCAGATATTATATTTAAGTATTCTCAGCTTCTTGTAGAACTCAAAGCACTCGATAAATGTCCATATCTCGAGAAGTTTAATGTAGAAGAATGTGAGAACTTTGTTGACATCAACATGCATGCCCGTTGAATGTCCAAAGTTTAAATTCATCAACCTCAGTTGGTCTGAGGTGAGTAGCGTTAACCTTAAAATGACTTCAAGTCTAAAGAAGCTATATCTTGATGGATGTAAAGATTTTGTGAAACTCCATATGCCTGTTGAATCTCCAAAGCTCAAATTCATCAATCTAAAAAGTACTAAGGTGAGTACCCTTAACCTTTGGATGACTCCGAGTTTAGAGAGGTTACATCTTACAGAATGTAAAAGAATTTGTAGAACTCCACATGCCTATTGAATGTCTAAACCTCAAACTCCTAAATATCAATTGGTCTAAGGTAAGTAACCTTAACTTTGAGTTGACTCCAAATATTGAGGAGTTAAATCTCAAAGGATGTAAAGACTTTGTAAAACTCCACATGCCCGTTAAATCTCCAAAGCTCAAATTCAATAATTTTAGAGGTTCTAAGGTGAGTAACCTTAACTTTGGGATGACTCCAAGTCTAGAGGAGTTAGATCTTGAAGGATGTAAAGACCTTGTAGAACTCCACATACCCATTTAATGTCGAAAGCTCAAGATCCTCTACCTAACTGATTCTAAGGTGAGTAGCCTTAACCTTGGGTTGACTCTTACTCCAGAGGAGTTAAAGCTTGGAGGAGGTGATAATTTTGTAGAACTCCACATGCCCGTTGATTATCCAAAGCAAAGCTCATATTACTCTACATGAGTGGTTCTAAGTTGAGTAACCTAAATTTTGGGCTGATTCCAAGTCTACTAAAGTTAGAATGTCTGGAGAATCTAACTTTGTCTATTAAAGAGATTAGGAATCTTCCAAATGGCATTTGATTGTTGAAACATCTAAAACATCTTGGCTTTAATTCTTGTTGGAATTTTGAGCAGTTACCGGAGGATCTTGATTGATTAGAGTTTTTAGAGGATTTAGACCTAACAGATTGTAGATCCTTACGAGACATTCTAAACACATGTGTAAGATGAAACATTTATAAAATTTTATGATAGATGGTTCAGGTATAAGGCAAATTCCGCCAAGTATTTTTCAATTGAAAGGTTTACGTATTCAGTGGCGGATCTTTAACGTCTAGTATGGATGGGCCGAAATTCACGAGAACCAAAAATTTTGTTTTCCCCTACCCCATGTTTTGGGTCGGCAATCCGGTTCGGGTCGGTCAAACAATAAAAACGTACTATATTCAATCAATCAACTCAAATACCAATTCAATAATTTAAATTTAAATTCAATCACTCAAATTACCGTTCTTACACAAATAATATGGATGGACCGGACTCAAATCTCAATGACGAATTGATATATCTCACCAAAACGCAAACACACAATAACTAATATTGAATAACTCTCAATATAATATAGAGGAAATGTAACTCAAAAACCCCTATTACATATAACTCGTGTTTCTCTAATGAACTCTAATTCGGTTGCATCTCATGTGTCTTTCTAATGTCTAATCATAACTCGGTTTATATATACTAACCTAACTTGTCAGTCAAGACATTACCAAATATAATAAAACCCTAATTACAACCTCATAAACCCATTACATATTAATGAATCTCACGGGCCCAATAGGTCCGACCTCATCTACATGTGACAGACCTATTAAGATGGAAATTACATCCAACAAAAACTGAGCTTATTTTTTGTACTGGGCTTTATTTTTTAACCTTTCGTGGTTGGCCTGGACTTAAATTTTATGGATGGGCTAGACTCAAATAACATGGATGGGTCGGACTCAAATAACATGGTTGGACCGGACTTAATAAATATAATTTTTTTAGAATTTTTCTAGTAAAAATACACTACTAAACGAAAAAGATTGTGGGGCCGCGGCCCGGTTTGGCCCAAATAAAGGACTGCCTCTGTACGTATTGTTGGGTCTAGGATGCAGTTTAAGTCATATGGTGCTATATTTGGAACTTCAGGATCAGCCTGTGAAAAAGGCTGTGAATCACATAAGAAGTTTCAAGCAATCAATCAGAGTTCCGGTTGTGTTGGTGAGGTAGTTTTCTAAGAATTTAATGCATTAAATTGACGTAAGAAACCTTGAAAATGTTTTTTTTTTTCCTTGTGATTTTTGAATGTATCATCTTGAGTTTGTATTTTTTAATTTTTTTTCTCTGTTTCTTGTTAACAATTTTGGAATGATTTGAATTATTTAATTTGCTTTTCAGCCAAAAATTGGTATGCTCATGTCTATACAAGTTAAACATTGAATTAATTGTCTTACCACCATCAGTCTCCAAACGATCACTTGTTGCAATCGTTCACTGTCCTCATTATCGGATGGCTGGATTATACTCTTCCCAGTAATAAGATAATTGCTACTAACCCTGCTTCCACTATATATTTGTGTACAACATACCCGTGTCTGGATAATATGCGATCACGTACCGGTAATGTAATCAGGGTTGTGTGAGTGACAAGAGCTACTAGGAGTTGGAACTTATGGGACAGTACAACACAAGCTTCACTTCTGTTTGTTTTATTAAGCTTTGAACTTTTTAGTTGGTATTTATCTTAGTTGATCAACTTAAACTTGTAAGCTGATATTTATTTTGTTTTTTGCTGACAATTTAAGTATTATTTTTTCACTTAAGATGTTTATTGTCATTTGATGTGACCTCATGTTTCACATTTTTATTGTATCTCTTTTTTTTTTAGGGCTATAGTGACTGGAAATTCTATGGGTCTGTTTGATATGAGGTAATGGAAAAAACGAAGGAATTGAATGAACAAATGAATGGAATGTGCTATTACCATTTCAATTAGATGTTTAGTTACTACATAAGAATGTAATGAATGATTACTTTGCGTTGTTTGGTAGGTAGAAAAAAAGAAAAAATAAAACTAACATGGTAGTGAGTGGTGGCAGTGGTGGGAGGTAGGTGGCGGTTGTGGCATTGGTGGGCAGTGATGGTGGTTGGTGGTGGTGTGACGGGAGATAATGGTGGTTGGAGGTGGGTGGTGGTGGTGGTGGTGTTGGGGGGTGGGTGGTGGCGGTAACAGTGGAGTGGCAGGCGGTGGTGGAAGTGGCGGTGGTAGGTAGTTGTGACGGTGGGCGGCGGGTGGTGGTGGTGGTGAGGGGCGTGGGCGATGGCTGATGGCGGGCGACTGACACTGATGGCAGCGGTTGGTGGCGGTAGCAGCGGTGGTGGACGACAATGGTGGTGGTTGGTGGCGGCGGCGACGGTGGTTGGTGGTGGTGGGTGTTGGTGGTGGTGGTGGGAGGGTGGTGGAGGTGATGTAGGGTGAAGGAGATAATGGAATGAAAAAAAAACATAGGGTATGAATGAAATGAAGGGAATGGAATGGACTAGATAATGAGTCATTCCATTCATTTGATCATCCAAACGCACTTTTCCCCATTCCCTCACAATGAGTCATTCCATTCTGTCCTCCATTCATACATACCAAATGCTACCTATAAGTTTGTAAATTTAACAAAGAAAATTTTACAAAAGAGAAAGGTATTTACTTTCTAACTGGAATCTAAAGGGGTGAGTAGGGTCCTACTAGAGATACTCAGACACCTCCTTATATGTCCCGTATAGCCCTTTACGAGAGGCTATACGTTACCCTATAATTGGTGGGTTTTTTTTTAATAAAATAGAAGGTGTCCCTAGAATTCCCCGGATGAATAACATAACATACTCATTCCAATATCCACCTCCGATCCAATTCGTTTGACTATTTGTCTTATTAGCAGTCCAATAGTGCATACAGCTCTTGTAGTGTGTATACCAAGCCCAGTAAGCCTTTTCATTTGTTCTTTCGTTATCGGGCCGGTTAAACAAATCCAAAAATTCTTTGTCCACTTAATTCCGGCCCAACTAAAATAATCCAATATTGCTACCCAATTCTCTCCTATCCACATAAAAGTATTAATTTTAGGTCTTGTAATTTTATTTTCTAGTGATCTTTTTGTGTCTGCAGTGTTTTAAAAATAAACGTGGTAATTTTTGTCTTATTTTTAAATTATACATAATACTTAAATACATAATCGTAATTAAATTACAATGAATAATTACTTAATCATTACAATACTATGTAGAGGCTTTAGACCACTAAGCAAGGAAAACTTAAAAAGCCTCAATGTCACCTTATCTGACTTGTTAAAACCTTTTTTGTGACAAGTTATGGGCCTAATGTTCCACATGTAGCCCAATCATTTTGAGTTTGGGTCATAATCTGTCATGTTTTCTCCTATCAGGTTTATTCATTTAAACAAAAGAGAGAGAGAGAGAGAATGATGTATTTTTAAATATTAAATAATTTTGATTTTAATTGATAAAAAACATTGCGTTTTTCTTAAATTATGGAGTCGGACTGATACACTGTTCACGTCACATAATTTTTTAATATTTTTTTAAAATGGTTGTAAATGGATGAGAGAAAAAATGTAACAATAAATACATAAAAAATATTATTTAGTTAAAAGTGAACAAGAAAATGTAGTGATTTTCATTATAATTATATGAATATGAATAAAGAAAAGCTGCGAATGCTCTTATACTAATAAAATCATTATATTATCTTTCTACTTTTCAATTAAATAATATCTTTTTATATTTTATTATCATTTTTTTTCCTTTACACCCAACTACTTCCAAAAGATATTAACTAAATTAATGAAAGTTAATAGCACTTTATCTGTAGTATGAACAACTTTTTATTTTTCCTTAACTCACAACCACTCCTTACGTTACGAAAACCTACAAATATAAGGAAGCGACGTGTATGATATCTCAACATATACCTCATCGTTCTCTATAATTATACTAAAAACATTATATTTCTCTCTCATGTTTAATAAAGTAATACTTTTTTATACTTGTATCATTACAGTTTTTCCTATGCTCTACTCACAACCAATTCAACAAACATTAAAAAATAATAGGGGTAAACTTTGCTTCGCTAAATTTATAAAAAAAATCACTATCTTTTCTTACTCCATCTTATAATTTACACTCACAGTCACTCAAAACCTTTTTCTATAATTTACGAACTCCTCCAATAATATGAGAATGCTGTAGCATACTTTAAAGAGAGTGTTATATTTCTTTATTTCCAGATAGAACGATAATATATAATAAATGATGTCTTCTCAATCATACTTTGCACATGGCTTGTCCCTCCTAAAAGTTTCTTATTTGTCATTTTCCCTATTTTATTTAATATATTTGTTAAAAAGAAAGAGAGAAAAAAGGTGGTGGAGGATATTTGCAAGCGAATTATAGAGTCTTGACATGATTAAATGATCAGAAATTCGGAATCATCAGATCCACATGCTGAGAAATAGAAAAAAATAAAGAGAATGATCTATGTATGAGATGCATGTAGGCAACCGAGAATAAACTGAAACATAATGAATTTATTAAGATTGATTTGTTTATGTACTTTTAAAGCACATTATTATAACAAATAAAAGATGCTCTAGTTGAATTTTTTTTTTAATTTCACAAATGAACAATAAGTATATATATATTTTTTAATAAAATTTGTTATATTTAGTTTAGTTGTGAATTCGTTACTAGCGTATTAAATATTAATATTAAACCTTTTTAGTTAATTAGTTTAGTTGCTCCATGACGGACCTTAAACCTTTTTGTTAGGGGCTGAAAATATTAAATATTAATATTAGCGGGGATCAGATCTGCGTCAGCTGCTATCACAAGTTTTTTCAGCAACTTTCTAAGAGTCACTCCAAACCCATTCTTTCAATCTAGGTAGTAGCTGTTAATCGGAATTTCTTAAAGGTTCTTAATCGGATAAAAAAAACATTAGAGATATATTAAACGAGTTAAGTGACGCGAAAGTGCGTGCTCGTTTAGTTCTAGATGTTATTTGGGCTTTGTTAGTAAGACTTTGTTATTCAAATAATAATTTTGGCCTTGATATACTATATAACGGTTGATAATTAATTGGGTTAAAACCCATTATATCAATATTAATTAGGGATATACTCGATCGTTTTGAACAGAGAACAGAATGTTGGTTACCATGTTTTGTTCTTCATTGCATTCACACAAACATACAAATCCGACTCAAATAAAGAGAAATCTCTGTCTTATCCGATAAATAAATCGCGTGTAACTAACGAAATAGGTTTTATCTGAAAATTCTAAAACAATTCAGAGATTGATCTAGACCAATGGTTATTTATGAAGATTGAAATCAAGATTGCATATTTGAATATCTAATCGAATTCATCATCCAAGTACTTCATTTAAACATGATACGGGGTTGAGAAAGATGATGGTGGTGGGGGGGGGGGGGGTGATGGTGGACAATGACGTAGGTTGTCGCGGTCTACTAAAAAACAATTAATTATAGACTTAAATACATATAAACTAGTACGGGTAAGTAAGGTCGTCTCCACAGGGACTCAAGGTAAGCACAAGTTTATTTAATTTATAACTAATTATTTAACCTAAGCGGGCAGACGATGTCAAGCGGTTTTAAAAAAAAGATTTAATTAAAACTAATGATTACTTAAAAGATTTGTAAATAATATTAATAAAAAGTATTCATTCTAGGTTCGGGTTATGTGTTCCATACGTTAATCACAGATTCTTTAGTCTTTGGTTTTATAATAATTCCTAGTCCTATGGTTTGATTTATGATGACAAACGATACCCTAACCGAATTGTTGACACAAATGAACCCGGACAACACAATTGTCAATTCTATGTCTAGGATAATTAACTCAATGATAAGGTTTGATGATTATAGTTCAAGGACACAAGAGCCTAACCCTAAATGTTGATGAACAACCAAACAAACGTTACACAAATCAATAATCGCAAACACAAACGTTAATCAATCAAGTAATTAATTAAGCAAGACAAATTCATATAAAATCAATCAAGCTATATTCATTAAGCACAAGAATCTGATCATAACAGTATATTACACAAAACCTTAGCCTAGAACGAACAAACACGACTAGCCGGACATCGACATAATCGTTAAAGCACTTATCTTGATGAAAATAAGATCGTGGGACAAATCGGAAGCTTTGGAATGATGGAAAATCACCCTTGAACTCCTCCTTTACCTATGGAAGTCGTTATATCTGAAATAGGGTCGAAAAATTGTTTATATAGTGAAAACCCTAACTTTTGCCGACATTGAGCATTTTCGCGTATCGCGAAGTTGCATGTCCTGCATCTTCGCGATACGCGACGATGCAATTGACTTCATATTTGAATTCATCTCGTTGAGAAACATGAAATTCATATATTATGGATTCCGTAACTCATTTTCTAGGCCAAGATATGCCCATTTTACTAAAACACACTTTCCTGATAACCCATGTTGTTCAGTTTTCCCTTCGGCTTCATGTTTCTCATCCAATCCTCTCCTGAATCTTTCTTAACCCTCAATACATGTTTCGCCATACTTCCATCTGCTTGAGGCTTGCTTAATCTTCATCTTGATGGCTATGAATTAGCTCTTTTAAGCTCCTTAACTTCCTATATCCTTAAAACACATAGCAATGCTTATTCATTTAAGTACCAATGTTCATTCATTTATTTACCTAAATATTACTAATTAATATATAATAATAACTAAATTTTATCCAACCATCAGACAACATATTTTATGGTTAGATTATGATGATGATGCCGATGATCCATTTTAATTTCAAAGTTAAAAAAATAAATATACCTTCGAATTAACCATGAAATAGATATATACGCCCCTATGAGCGACTATGCCGATATTTATATGTTTTGGCCACGTGCGTTTCCGCTAAGAAGAAGAAAGTATGGGTCTTTAAGCCTTGAGATAATGCTATCGAATGTGCTCTTGGCGTATGTGAGGGATGTGACCTATGCTTGGTCCATAAGATAGCACGGCTTTTGGTATTCTATGATTCACCTCAGAATAATGAGTGGATAGGGAATAGTTTTTTGTTTTTCTCTTTATAGAAAACTGATGGGTGGAACAAGAGGTAAAATTATTATAGAAAGACAAGTTGTAAACTATAGGACTTCTTTTTCTAGTAGTAAAAGACAGAGTTATTGCTTTGAATGACATTCACAAGAATGCGAAACCTGAAGGGTCCAATTGAAAAATGATAAACGATTTGGATGAGTGTCGGAAAAGAGAAAAAAGCTCAAAGACAATTTTGATATTTACTCTTAACGAAATTTAAACAACTTTGACCATAGCTGACTATGTTTGACCAACCATGACTATGTTTAACCAATTATGACCATGTTTCGTGAAGATCGACTATATGTGAATATAAATATACCTATTTATTTACATATGCTCTGTGAGGCGAAATTAGTCGGTAAATATGGGCATTGCAGTCGATAAAACTTGAGCATTGAAACCTGGAAATTGGTATGACCCGGTCGTTAGTAGAACCCGAATGTTCTGACGGTAATTCGGTGCGAATTCCAAACCATTTTCTGGCCAAATTTATAACCTTGGACAATATAAAGTTATAAACCAAAAATAAAACTTGCAGTATTTCAAAGTGTGCATGAGGAGCCAATTCACAAAGTTACATGTGTCTTGTGATTTTCAAACCGGTGATTAGCACAACACTAAGGCCTATTGGTATACTGTAACGTCCAACATAAATTAAAATTACATGACATTTTAAATATAGATTAACCTACTCTCCACTTGTGTTAATGATGTGTGCAACATTCACTCTTGCAAGACAAGCCATGTAGGACTAGTAGTTAGGTTTATATTTTGTGCATGTGTTAAATAAAGGAGTAGAGGGGGAATGCCCCCATGCCCCACGTACTATCCCATGTTTTAGGTTTATTCTCATATTCTACATAGTGGTTTGTATCCTCTCTTAAAAATGAGTGTTTCCTTCAGTTTGTTTCATTATTTATATGAATTAAAGAAGTCAGTTTCCTTTTCTCAATATTCTAATCTAGTTCTTAATCTTCATTTTAGTCATTTGATCCTGTTGATACTATCATTTGGTATCAAAGCAAATGATCCTATGGATACCCGCAACAAGTCGAATGCCGAGTTCCATCAAGAAATGGAGAGTTTCATAGCCCGACAACAAGCTGCAATGGATCACCATGATGCCCTATTTGAAACCATCATCATCCTACTGCAAGCCATGGAGACTAACCGCTGCATCAAAACCGTTGGACCGTCTCAACTGAACACTCACACTCCCAAACCAAACTGTTTTTTGTAACGCCCGTTAATTTCCGGTTCCAAGAGTTAAAGCTTGTAGAGTATGTATAATCCTCGGGATTTATCCGATGTTTCTCGAAAGCCTTTGCGTCATCTCGGTACGTTAAATCACTTAGCTTTCCACCCAAGTTGCTACACACTTCATACTGGAGGGACTAGAGTGTAATTTATTTTATATCATAATATATAAAAAAACCTAACCCTAATACCCATGCAGCGCCGATCGGAAGAGAGACCCCTCCTGCTCGAAATTCTTCTGTCCAGCCAGCTTTGATCCTTAAAAACTTCAATTCCAGGTCGGTTTTATGATTCCCTATGTCTCTTACACGTTAATTGACCTTTGAATTACGCGTATTGATCGAAAAACGACTTGTTGTAGGCTAACCGGGTGGCTGTCCAATCGAGCTTTTCCGGGACTGTTTTGAGTGAGGTTTTTGCATCAAAATCCTCCTAGGTATGTGTAGTACATCATATTAAAATTATGTGGCGATTGGAGGTGTTTAGGTCGGTCAATCGATTTTAGTTCGAAAACTAGGGTTTATCGGGTGTAGAATTGTCAATTGTTGAGTTTGATGCGTTAATCGATTGAATGACCAACCGAATCAGTTTGCATGGCCCTAGGGGGGATTAAGGGCTGTGGGAAAATTATTTTTTTGGAACTCGGGGCTGTTTAGGTTGGTGATTAGTTAATCGAGTCGGTTGTGCGCAAATTGTCGTTTAAACATTAAAGTGAGCGTTGTAAAAAAGAACCGTCGACCCTATCAACTCGGGGACATAATTATGATGTATGAAAAGGTTAAGATGGGAATTTGGTTCATTTGGGGCTGATTTGTTTGAAAATTGGTTTTAAGATTTTGTGCGCGCAAATTCGACTCGATTTGCATACCGACGGATGAGTTGTGCATCATGGTAGGCCTGACCATGATCGTAGGGTGGATTTGGTTAATTGAAGGGTTTCAGGGGCTGAGGTAAAGTAATTGGGTATGGGTTGGGCCTCGGGCCAAGTTGTTGGGCCTTGGGCCAAAGTGTTGGGCTTGAACGGCCCATTAGGCAAGTGTGTTCTTACGGTCTAGTTTAGTGACGCGTTGTGTACAATTTACAGGCCCTTACTTGTGAGTGTACACTTAGGGATTTCCTAGCTCGTTGCTGGTGTTCAGATGATTTCAGGTGAGTTCTTGATGCCCCGTTTAACTCTTTTTAAGTTTTGGGCTAGCATGCACACCTAAGCGATTTTGCTTGATGAAATGTTTTAAACTATTTTGCCTAGGCTTGCTAGTATTGGTAGGCCTTGGAATGTTATAGAATGTGTGTATGCATATATATTATTGTATGGCCAATATTTGGCGAATGTTGTAGTCGTTAACGACTACGGAATGTTACGTATGCCTACTTCGTGTTTGCATGCGTTGAATGGAATGTTACGTGTTGGGGTTGTACGTTTTCTCGGCCTTGAATGTTATATATATATATATATATTTATATATATTGGAATGCACGTATAGAGATGTTCATACGTAAGGATGATTATTTATTAAATGTGATGACCTAACTGATGTATTTTCGTTTACAGTTTTAAAACCGTTGGAATGATTATTAAGACTTTTGTTACTTATTTAAAACTTGAACTCACTCAGCTTAAGCTGACTTTGTGTGCATGTTAGTGTGAGTTTCAGGTTAGGAAGAGGATGCCTTATCGCTTGGACGTGCACGAAGCTATTTGGACAGTGAAGGGCATACGGGATTTGAAGACTTTATTATTAAACATTTCCTTTTAAAAATTTTTATTAAAGATAATTAAGTTGGTTTTGGGGAAATTCCTGGGATTTGGGAACTTATTTTATTATTTACATTTTCCGCTAAATTTTACTCTGAAATTGGTTGCTTAGTGGATCGATTGATTTTTTTTAGTTTAAATATTTTATAAGTGTTTTGTATGATTACCAACTGTGGGGTTCTCGGGGTTCGGGGCCTTACAAGTTGGTATCAGAGTTGAATAATAGGTTGACGCATGCCCCGATTTTAGCTCTACCTAATGCCACCGACGATCTGGTGGTTTATTCTAATGACTCTTATCAGGGGCTTGGTTGTGTTTTGATGCAGCGAGGCCGAGTCATCGCTTATGCCTCACGGCAATTGAAGCCTCATGAGGCGAATTATCCTACACACGATTTAGAGCTGGCGGCGGTTGTGTTTGCACTTAAGTTGTGGAGGCATTACTTGTACGGTGTTCCTTGCGTTATCTATACCGATCATAAGAGCTTAAAGTATTTATTCGAGCGAAAGGAACTGAATATGCGACAGCGTCGATGATTGGAGTTGATTAAGGACTACGATCTGGAGATTATGTACCATCCCGGTAAGGCTAACGTGGTAGCAGACGCGTTAAGCCGGAAGGAGAGACCAAAACCTATTCGTGTGAAATCCTATCAGCTTATTCTCAAACCCGAAATTTTGAAACAAATAGCCAACGTCCAGAATGAAGCGTTACAGGTGGAATGGATTATGTCAGAACGTATTTAGGGTCAGGAGAATTTGTTGGAAGACGTCGGCGATGGGGTAAAGTATAAGGATGGGCGTTTATAGGTACTGAGGTATGGGGGATTCAGAGATAAAATTTTAGATGAAGCGCACAAGACGCGCTATTCAATTCATCCGGCGCGACCAGGATATACCAAAACCTGAAGAAAAATTATTGGTGGCCTGCGATGAAGTTTGAGGTGGCCCAGTATATGAGTAAGTGTTTGACGTGTCTACAGGTTAAGGCCGAACATCATAAGCCGTTTGGGAAACTTCAACCGTTGGAAATACCTGAGTGGAAATGGGAACATCTTACGATGGATTTTGTGACTAAACTGCCTCGTACCCCTAGGAGTAAATATGACACCATCTGGGTAATCATGGATAGACTGATCAAGAGCGCTCATTTCTTGCCGATTCGAGAGACTTTTAATTCTGAACAGCTGGCCGATGTGTTTATTCGTGAGATCGTTTCTAGGCACAGGGTGCCGGTATCTATTGTTTCGGATAGGGATACGCGTTTTACCTCCAAGTTTTGGAAATTGTTTCATGAGGAGATGGGTACCAAACTCCTCATCAGTACTGCTTATCACCCTCAGACGGATGGTCAGTCCGAGAGGACCATTCAGACTCTTGAGGATATGTTGCTGGCCTGTGTAATCGATTTTGGTGGCAGTTGGGATCGTCACTTACCGTTGGTAGAGTTCTCGTATAATAACACTTATCACGCCACGATTGGGATGCCACCGTTTGAGATGTTGTATGGTAGGAGGTGTAGGACTCTAGTTTGTTGCGGTTCCATTGGTCAGAAACAGTTGGGTAGTTTGGAGGTAATTGAGGCTACGACTGAGAAGCTCGATAAAATTAAGGCGTTTATGAAGGCCGCTCAGGATCGTCAAAAGTCCTATATGGACAAAAGGCGAAGGCCTATTGTGTTCGAGGCTGGGGATCGGGTTATGTTAAAAGTTTCTCCTTGGAAGGGCATCATTCGTTTTCGTAAGAGGGGGAAGCTCAGTCCGAGGTTTATTGGTCCGTTCCGTATTTTGGCCCGAGTTGGTGAGGTAGCATATAGGCTAGAATTGCTCGAGGAGCTCGCGGGGATTCATCCTACTTTTCAAGTTTCCCATCTGAGGAAATGCTTAGCTGATGAAGAGGCTCATGTGCCTCTTGATGATATTGAGCTCGATAGTAAGATGAACTTTGTTGAGCAACCGATTGCTATTCTTGACCGTCATGAGAGGCGTCTGAGGAATAAGGTGGTTAGGCAGGTGAAGGTGCAGTGGAGGCACCGTAGGGGTTCCGAGGCAACTTGGGAGTCCGAGGATGAGATGATGAAACACTATCCGCAGTTTTTCCTATCGCATCGGGATTCGAGGACGAATCCCATTGTAAGGGGGGGTGGACTTGTAACGCCCGTTATTTCCGGTTCCAAGAGTTAAATCTTGTAGAGTATGTATAATCCTCGGGATTTATCCGACGTTTCTCGGAAGCCTTTGCGTCATCTCGGTACGTTAAATCACTTAGCTTTCCACCCAAGTTTCTACACACTTCATACTGGAGGGACTAGAGTGTAATTTATTTTATATCATAATATATAAAAAAAAAAAACCTAACCATAATACCCATGCAGCGCCGATCGGAAGAGAGACCCCCCTGCTTGAAATTCTTCTGTCCAGCCAGCTTTGATCCGTAAAAACTTCAAATCCAGGTCGGTTTTATGATTCCCCATGTCTCTTACACGTTAATTGACCTTTGAATTACGCGTATTGCTTGAAAAACGACTTGTTGTAGGCTAACCGGGTGGCTGTCCAATTGAGCTTTTCCGGGGCTGTTTTGAGTGAGGTTTTTGCATCAAAATCCTCCTAGGTATGTGTAGTACATCATATTAAAATTTTGTGGCCATTGGAGGTGTTTAGGTCGGTCAATCGATTTTTGTTCGAAAACTAGGGTTTATCGGGTGTAGAATTGTCAATTGTTGAGTTTGATGCGTTAATCGATTGAATGACCAACCGAATCAGTTTGCATGGCCCTAGGAGGGTTTAAGGGCTGTGGGAAAATTATTTTTTTGGAACTCGGGGCTGTTTAGGTTGGTGATTAGTTAATCGAGTCGGTTGTGCGCAAATTGTCGTTTAAACATTAAAGTGAGCGTTGTAAAAAGGAACCGTCGACCCTATCAACTCGGGGGACATAATTATGATGCATGAAAAGGTTAAGATGGGAATTCGGTCCATTTGGGGCTGATTTTTTTGAAAATTGGTTTTAAGATTTGGTGCGCGCAAATTCGACTCGATTTGCATACCGACGGGTGAGTTGTGCATCATGGTAGGCCCGACCATGATCGTAGGGTGGATTTGGTTAATTGAAGGGTTTTAGGGGCTGAGGTAAAGTAATTGGGTATGGGTTGGGCCTCGGGCCAAGTTGTTGGGCCTCGGGCCAAAGTGTTGGGCTTGAACGACCCATTAGGCAAGTGTGTTCTTACGGTCTAGTTTAGTGATGCGTTGTGTACAATTTACAGGCCCTTACTTGTGAGTGTGCACTTAGGGATTTCCTAGCTCGTTGCAGGTGTTCGGTTGATTTCAGGTGAGTTCTTGATGCCCCGTTTAACTCTTTTTAAGTTTTGGGCTAGCATGCACACCTAAGCGATTTTGCTTGATGAAATGTTTTAAACTATTTTGCATAGGCTTGCTAGTATTGGTAGGCCTTGGAATGTTATAGAATGTGTGTATGCATATATATTATTGTATGACCAATATTTGGCGAATGTTGTAGTCGTTATCGACTACGGAATGTTACGTATGCCTACTTCGTGTTTGCATGCGTTGAATGGAATGTTATGTGTTGGGGTTGTACGTTTTCTCGGCCCTGAATGTTATTATTGAATGTTATATATATATATTTATATATATATATAGGAATGCACGTATAGAGATGTTCATACGTAAGGATGATTATTTATTAAATGTGATGACCTAACTGATGTATTTCCGTTTACAGTTTTAAAACCGTTGGAATGATTATTAAGACTTTTGTTACTTATATAAAACTTGAACTCACTTAGCTTAAGCTGACTTTGTGTGCATGTTAGTGTGAGTTTCAGGTTAGGAAGAAGATGTCTTATCGCTTGGACGTGCACGAAGCTACTTGGACGGTGAAGGGCATACGGGATTTGAAGACTTTTTTATTAAAAATTTCCTTTTAAATTTTTTTATTTAAGATAATTAAGTTGGTTTTGGGCAAAATTCCCGGGATTTGGGAACTTATTTTATTATTTACGTTTTCCGCTGAATTTTACTCTGAAATTGGTTGCTTAATGGAACGATTGATTTTTTTTAGTTTAAATATTTTATAAGTGTTTTGTATAATTACCAACTGTGGGGTTCCCGGGGTTCGGGGCCTTACATTTTTCCCTAAATTTACCAGAACTGGCCCAATCGGATGGGTATTCTTGTGCGAACCGTACTTCTAGTTCGCGAAAGTTCTGACCGATCAGCATGTTTCGTTGGCATCGTTTCACTTGGAGGGAATCGCTCTCCAATGATTATCCAATGTTTAACTGTAAATGGCCCTGAGTGACCCATTATGATTATGTTACTACGCATGAGCAAGAACAAGATTTTACGTATGGCGGTCAATTCATGACATGTTCGAAGCTCGATTATTGGATCATATGAACATTGAATCATTTGAAAACTCATCTATCCTTCTATCCTTTAATTATTGATACATATTGATTCAATTCAGTATGCTATGAATGAATCAACTTTAATTATGACAGAAATTAAGCAAGTAAGCTAAGAATTCTCCTTTTACATTGAATCGAATGATTTCAATACAAGTATACTCCCTCTCACTTCTAGCTCATCATTCTATAATTTTATACAAATCTTGTAATTTTATCATAGAATTTGTGGGTGAATTTGATGTACAAGAGACTCTCTTTTCATTATATGCAAGATTAAAGTACTGATGAGACTAAGGATTGAAACTGACACTTAACACTTATTGAATTCGTTAAAGACAATTGAGAAAAAATAAAACAAGAAACTACTAATACAATATAAGAATAAGTAAAGCTGTTGATATCTTCATCAAAACTAATGGGGATCATCAGTTGTTCTTCATCAGTGCTTCATTCCTCAATAGTTCTTCATATCTACAATTGTTTGTAGAATGAGTTGTTCTATGTCAGTACTTCCCGGATTAGGCTATTTATGGAGTGCACGCTTCTTTGTTGAAGAAGATCTTGGACAAAAATTTGACCTTAAAACACACACTTTACTCTCACTTTGACGATCATCTCAAGTTTTTGAAGGTTTAGAACCCCCCCCCCCTCATGTCCACATGTGTATGTGCATTAAATGTACGTCTGGAAGTAATGACACCTTTTGAGCATGGGGCGTGGTTATTGGGCACGACCCCATGTTTTCCTCAATGAATCTTCTGGAATTTTGTCATTTTGTAGAAAATATGTCCACAGGGCGTACTCATGAGGCACATCCCCCATGGATGAATCTTCTGGAATTTTGTCATTTTGTAAAAAAGATGTCCACAAGGCGTACTCATAAGGCACATCCCCCATGATTGCTTCATTAGATTTTTGTCTTATCTTGAAAGGTGACCACGGGGGCGTGTTCATGAGGCAAGACCCCGTGTCTTCTTATGATGACTAATTTTTGTATTTTACTACAAAGGTGGCCACCGGGATGTGTTCATGAGGCATAGTCCCTTGTCTTTGTGTCTGATACACCATTTCTTCAATTTTCTTCGTTTTTCTCGTGTATCAGCTTGTTTATTTGTTTGGAGCAAAGGAGAACCTAAAAATAGAAATAAACAAGAAATTAAGTAAATATACTAACAATAGTAACAAAAGATATCAAAATGGATATAATTTGATGTCAAAAGGATGCCTATTTTTATATACATCACATGTCTTCAAAGACGGGTTTGAGGCCAAACTCATCATGAAAGACGAATTTAAGGAAAACATGTCATTAAAGGCGAGTTTAAAAAGAAAATTGATGGAATATTCAAAAAAGAGGGATATTGGGGGAAATCTCTCATAAAATGGGCTAGTTTGAGAATTTTCCCTATACTTGTGTAGTAAGATGCAAGTATAATCAAAACTCATTAAAAAGCGAGAAAAAAAAAATAACACTGGATGCTTTTGTATATACTATGTATCGTTTTTTAGCATTCGCTTAAAAGAATTTAACAATATTATACTCAGGAGAAAAAAAGTTGTGTATATATATATATATATCAAATATATAAAAGTTATTTGTGTTTGAAAATGATGGATTTAAAAAAAAAGATGTATATTGCCATTGTGTGCCTCTCAATTATAACCAGAGCGGATAGCAAACTAGACGTCTTACCGATTCTTTGGTTAGACTAGCTTGGCCAGTCGGATCCGGTTCAAAAACGGTATGACATCATAACAAAGGTTAAAATTTCCGAAAAATACGTCTTACCGGTAATCGGAGACTAATAGAGTTAAGCGTCTGTTAGTCAAGCCTTGTTGGGAACAAAGATGTTAAAATATGGGACCATTAGCAGCCTACCATTAGTTAACTCCTCAACAAAGTACTAATGAAGAACAACTGATGATCCCCGTCAGTTCTTATGAAAATATTAGCAGCTTTACTATTCTTATATTGTATAAATTTTTAATCTCATTAAAATCGAAACGATTACAATAAAGTGGCAGGTAAACGGGCAACAAGTTGTGCAAAGTTGGCTACAATAAAGTGGCAGGCAAACGATTACAATAAAGTGATAGTAAGTTGGCTAAAGTTTGTTTCGGATTTGTTGTGGGTCAGGCTGCGTTGAAGGCCAAATCGGGCAAAGTTGTCAAACACGATGATGTGTTGTAAAACACTCGTATTTTTCGCACGTTTTATCTACGTTTTATATTATATTTTATATGTTTTAACTCGTTTTAGATAGGTTTAAATACATTTATTAATCTTATAGGTTTCTTGTCAGGTTTAGGTGTTTTGAGCGACTAGTTGATCTATTTTGGTTTAAGTTGAATTGTTCCTCTATCCTTGGTTGTGTAGTATCTATTGCCATTAGGGTCGAGTGTTTGTGAGACCGAGAGGTGATCCTTCATTAGAACACGTTAGCAATTATTTCCCGGTTTGGTCGTTTTAGCCGATTTTGAGTAGTTTAGGCTTGATGTGTGAGAACGAGAGGTAATCCAGTGAGCCCAAGCGATCCTTAGTCGTGTCATCTTTAGGGACCGGTGTCTATATATCATTCAATCCATTAGCTTGTTAGGCCTACAATTTGATTCAGACCTAGGTAGACGTTTTTCTCCACCCAAAGTCAACACAGTTAGTTTTCCGTTAAGTTTTCTATTTTTGGTAAGTTTTGTTAGTCAGTCTAGTTAGTTCAGTTAAGTATTTAAAAATCAAAAATCAATACAATTATTATTCTATGGTAGGTCTTGCTAGGGTTAGTGATCTTTAGCGTTCTGACGTGTCCACGTGTTCGATACTCGGACTTCCTAAGTCTATACTACTTGCGATCGGTACACTTGCCGGTTGTGTGTGGTTTTAGGATTTTCGTTTTAATATTAAAGCTTAGTTGTGAGGGTCATTATTATAGGGTTATTAGACACACATCAAGTTTTTGGCGCCGTTGCCGGGGACACAGTTTTAGGCGTTTTGAGAGCAATCTGAGTTAGGACTTATCTTTTGTGCTACTTGTAATTATTTTTTGTTTTATTTTGCTTATTTGTTAGAATAGTTTAGATAATCTTATTTCTAATTATAGTATTTATGCGACAGACTCGATCTCGTAGACCACCCGACACTGAAGCATTTCCCGAGCCATAGAGAGAGTTTCGTGAGAGACATCGTCCCGTTTCACCCTCGTCCACTTCTTCATCCGTTGACCCCAACGATAGGGATAGGATCATGGGCGACATTCCACCGAGGAGGACAGTCGCGGACCGGGCCCGACCGGCCAATGCTGGCGTGAGATCCAGCATCGCACCACCCGCCATTGGAGTTGCGACGAACTGGCAGATCCCGTCAAACATTCTAAATACCATAACTCATTCTGCTCAGTTTCACGGGTTGCTTCATGAGAACCCGCACTCTCATCTCACCCGCATCGTGCGTATCTGCGACACTTTCCATCTTGCGGGCGTTTCCGAAGACGCCGTTAAGCTCCGCGTCTTTCCGTTTTCTCTCGCTGATCAAGCGAGTCTGTGGCTCGAGTCCCTCCCACAGGGCTCTATAGCTTCTTGGGCTGCCATGCAGACCCAATTTCTTGAAAAATACGATCCTCCGGCTAAAGCCGCTCGTCTGCGTAACCAGATACATTCTTTCCAGATGGAGGACACAGAGAGTTTTTACGAGACCTGGGAGCGGTTCAAGAATTTATTAGCATTGTGCCCCAACCACGTCTTGCAAAATTGGGCGGTCGTCGAAAAGTTCTACAATGGAGTGACGTACGCGACACAGAGTATGCTCGACACGGCTGCGGGAGGAAATCTGTTGATGACAAAGGACCCTGATGAGTGTATCGCTTTATTCAATGGGCTAGCTATGAGTGGGTACTAGAGACCACCCGCCAAAGGAGGCAAGACCGTCGATTCCATCTCACGAGGCATGCATTCGATGGACACCACCACCGCACTGACGGCACAGGTCGAGGCGTTGGCGAAGATGGTAAAGGACATGCAGACGAAGAGCAAGTTGTGTGAGATCTGCAGAGGGGGGCATGATACCGTTCAGTGCCCTGTCAGTTCGCAGGAGGAGGCCGTAGACTTCATAGGAAATCCAAACCGAAATCCAAATTCTTCCAATTCTTATAATTCGGGATGGAGAGGCAATCAGAACTCCAACTGGAGAAGCGGCAGCCAGTCCGGTTTTCAGCAACGCCAGAGTTTATTTCAGGATGCCGGTGAGGGAACGAGTAGTGGGGAGAAGAAGCCCACTTTGGAGGAGATGATGGTGCAACAAACGCAGATGTTGTCGCAGCTTATGACGCGTGAGGATTCCCGACACAAGGAGACGCAGGAGAAGTTTTGAGAGCACGAGCAGTTTATGAAGAATCAGGCAGCGTTGATTCAGAATCTCGAGCGGCAGATGGGGGAGATAGCCAGTAGATTAAGTGAGAGGCCGCAGGGTACGCTACCGAGTAATACTAAGCAAAACCCAAGAGGATTCGTGAAGGCTGTGACGACAAGGAGCGGTGCAGGGGCACGAGATGAGCCCGGGATTCAGCAAAGGTCTAGAGGAGAAGTCGTCGAGGAGCCTGCAGTCGATGGAGTGGAGCAGGTGGATCAGGAGATTCAGATGGAGTCTCTGCCGGCCCAGGTGCATCAGAGGAGTAGCCCAACGAGTTCAGCACAGGCCGAGAGACAGCAATCACTGAACGACCCACCGAGAGTTTACAAACCCCGATTGCCTTACCCTGGGAGAGTCCGTAGGGACAGAGATGAGAGCAGAACTCCAAATTCCTTGATCTTCTGAAGCAACTTTACCTTAATATCCCATTCCTTGAGGCACTCACTCAGATGCCTAAACACGCGAAGTTCCTCAAGGATATTCTTTTGAATAAGGAAAAGTTGGCTGAGGTAGCTTCCACTCCTTTGAGTGCTAATTGTTCTGCTATCTTACAGAGGAAGTTACCAGAGAAGAGGGCCGATCCAGGGAGTTTCATAATTCCCTGCACCTTGAGTGATGATACATTGGTTCATGCGCTAGCTGATCTTGGTGCCAGTATTAATCTCATTCCATATTCTGTGTATCGCAAGCTGGGTTTAGGCGAACCGAGACCTATGAGGATGAGTATCCAACTTGCTGATCGTTCCGTGAAGTATCCACGTGGGATTGTTGAGAACATGCTCATTCGCATTGGTAAGTTCATCTTCCCGGTGGACTTCGTTATTCTTGACATGAATGAGGATGATAATATTCCACTCATTCTGGGCCGACCTTTTCTTGCCACCGTACATGCGTTGATCGACGTTCGCGATGGCAAACTGATCCTTCGAGTCGGGGATGAGAACGTCACATTTGACGTTCGACAGTCACCTAAGCATCCCAAATCGACTGATGACTCCCTATGCTTCATTGATACGATACATGTGGGGGAGTTTTCCAGTGACCCCGGTGGAGGCCCCGCCTCAGACACACATATCTTAGATAAGGAGACCCCGGAGGTTGAGATGGTCGCATTAACTGAACACCCCCTGATGCTGACTTTGAGTCGTCTTCCTTTGATTCTGAATTATCTACCGGAGATCATCGTGTTCATCAGTTGTTTGAGTTAGAGGAGTTACGGGACCGTACTTACGCGCAGTCAGATGGTTATAAGCAGCACGTAAAGGAACTGTAAGGTCGTAAGTTAGAGGGTATTGACCAGTTTAAGTGTGGGGATATGGTCTTATGGTATAATTCCCGGTTGAGGTTTTTCCCGGGAAAGTTGATATCCCGTTGGTCAGGTCCGTTTATTATTACTGAGGTTTTCCCGGATGGCACAGTTGAGATTAAGGACAAAGGCGGAACATTTATGGTGAACGGTGATAGAATTATGCACTACACTGGCGAGCTAATGACTGATCAGACAGTCGAGGTATTCTACCTTGACCCACTCTCCGAGATGTAGACGTGTGGACGCATCACTCAGGAGACTGCCCGAGTTGTAGAGTTTGTATTTCTGTATTTGTGTGTGCTATCTGTTTTATTTGTTTTGTCTATTTGAAAAAAAAAATTATAAAAACCAAAAACACAAAAATATGTTTATTTGTTTATGTTTTTGTTTTCCGGTGTGTACGCCGCTACATGCGAGCGATTTTGAGCTTTTGCAGGTTATATTATGTGCATGGTAGCTACGATGGCGTTGTGGAACAGGTTCTCCCGAGGTTGCGGCCGCGAATGAAATGCTATACGGTCGTTTGGACACTACTTAGCTGTTGAAGATTCTGCACACAAACCAGGGGAGTAACCCGTTCTTTATTTTTACTCTTGTATATTATCTTTTTATTTTCTGTTTTATTTTTATTTTATTTTATTTCTTTTCCTTTTACTCATCGAGGACGATTTCGTTCTAAGTGTGGGGATGGGGTTTATTTTATTTAGTTGTATACAAAATTTTTAAAAAACAAAAAGAAAAAAAGGTTGAAAATAGTCCCTTGAAATATGTTTTCTCTACGTTAAACAGGAAATGATATTTTTACCGAGTAGTGGTTATTTTATAACTTCTTGGTGTTTTCACAAATATATATATAATAAATAAGAACAGTACCCATTAAACCCGCACGTAATGTATGGTAACCGAACGGTTTAGACTCAGTAATCGTTTGTCGGTAGGCTCAGCCTTTGAGAATGAAAGGGCGGTTTGGTTGTTGACCTAATTGAACCTTTTAAATGGCCTGACTTTAGTGGGAAACATCTTAGGGGTTTTGTTTGTTTAACTAATCTCGTGACAGGACTGGAATGAAAAGCCGGGTCATACTCAAGCCTCGAGTCACATGATCGTCTGTATATTATTTGTATAATCTTTTGTATATGTGTCTATTCCTGTGAAGCTCCGTACTTTGTTGCGCGGTGGCGCAGACCTGAACGTTGATGCTAGCAGAAGACAGTTTTGCTCGGCCCTCTGTTGCGCGGTGGCACAGACCTGAGCCTTGATGCATTTCTGTAGTTTCTTCCAACATGGTATATAAAAAAAATGCAAAAAGCCAAAACGCAGAAAAAAAAAATTTTTAAATCAAAACCACCATGAAGGAAACTACTGTCGGTCGATCTTGACCAAGCTAGAGTTTATAGCTTGTATATGAGTTGAAATGTTTTAATCATGTGGCAAAAGGTTTAAGTCAAGTTGGGGTGGCTCGGCCCGGTAAAACCATAATGGAATTGGTGAAGTGGCAGCAGGGCTTTTAGGTGTGGGTTCCACTTAGTCATACAAATTAATAGAATTGTCACACCTTATTTGCCTCAGTAAGTATTAGGGGCATGGGTTTAAAGTGGACAGCAATACCGGCAATCGACCTGATCTAGCTTATTAGGTGAAAGTTGGAAGAAATATTTTGGTAACAGGTCACTTGTTCTAATACTTTAAATAATAATAATAATAATAATAATAAAAATAAATAAATAAAACCAAGAATTGTCGGTTGAACTCGGATATGATCCTGTGTAGTAATCTTTTTCAGGGACGAAAAAGTCTTAAGTGTAGGGATATTTGATGTGTTGTAAAACACTCGTATTTTTCGCACGTTTTATCTACGTTTTATATTATATTTTATATGTTTTAACTCGTTTTAGATAGGTTTTACATACATTTATTAATCTTGTAGGTTTTGGGTAAAAGAAAGGAAGAAACAGGGACTTTTCGAGCATTCTACAAGCCTTTTACGCATACAAGTTCAAGACAAAGCTCAAGGCCTGACCAGTATGCATCATGGAGGGCCAAGACCATATTATATTATATTATATAAAAAAAATAAAAACCCTAGCAGCTGCTGGACAGCAGCCGATCGCAGCAGGTTGCAGGAAGGAAGCAAGGGAGAAATCTTTTTTCGGCTAGGGTTTGGAGCTTGTGGCGGCTAGGGAAGGAAGAAGGAAGCAAGTGCAAGCCTTGGTGATCGTTTACCGTCAGTTTACAGCAGCAAATAGCAGCCGGAATACCCAATATCCTTTCAACACTTTCATTGTTCATCAACTTTGATTTTCTTGTTTAATTGTTAACTAGTTTTGCAATTACTTGAAAGATTGATTTGTTATTGACTATTGTTGATCATTGGATGTTTGTTAAGATGATTGGTATGAGTTTAATGATACTTTTATTTAGCGTTTGCTGCTGTCCAAAAAACATGCTCGGCTAATCTTGTTAGTTCTACCTAGGAATGATGATTATTGTTAGTGTTTGATAGGTTTTATGGATTGTTTGATTAATAGACTTGAATTGTTATTGTAAAGTTTGATTTAGACATGAAATAGGTTGTGTTTAGTGGCTGGAAATTTTAGTGATTCATTGCATAAATCCCGTGTATTGATTGATTAGTTTTGTATTGATTGATCGGTGCATTGTTTGATTCTAGACTTTGTGTTTAGGGTTTGTTTGCGGTAGGTACCGCCGTAGGGTTTTGTTGCATGATTTATTGGATTAAGTACAGCGGTTAGACACATTCTTTGAGACCGAGAGGTGATAAGAAGTAGGGTCGTCTCATTACCTTTGCATGCTAGAATAAGAATTGCGCGAGAGCGAGTTCGTTTCTTGTCAGGTTTAGGTGTTTTGAGCGACTAGTTGATCTATTTTGGTTTAAGTTGAATTGTTCCTCTATCCTTGGTTGTGTAGTATCCATTGCCATTAGGGTCGAGTGTTGGTGAGACCGAGAGGTGATCCTTCATTAGAACACGTTAGCAATTATTTCCCGGTTTGGTCGTTTTAGCCGATTTTGAGTAGTTTAGGCTTGATGTGTGAGACCGAGAGGTAATCCAGTGAGCCCGAGCGATCCTTAGTCGTGTCATCTTTAGGGACCGGTGTCTATATATCATTTAATCCATTAGCTTGTTAGGCCTACAATTTGATTCAGACCTAGGTAGACGTTTTTCTCCACCCAAAGTCAACACAGTTAGTTTTCCGTTAAGTTTTCTATTTTTGGTAAGTTTTGTTAGTCAGTCTAGTTAGTTCAGTTAAGTATTTAAAAATCAAAAATCAATATAATTATTATTCTAAGGTAGGTCTTGTCTAGGGTTAGTGATCTTTAGCGTTCTGACGTGTCCACGTGTTCGATACTCGGACTTCCTAAGTCTATACTACTTGCGATCGGTACACTTGCCGGTTGTGTGTGGTTTTAGGATTTTCGTTTTAATATTAAAGCTTAGTTGTGAGGGTCATTATTATAGGGTTATTAGACACACATCACACGAGAAGGCCTGTTTAGAAAATCAACATGTGTTTCTCCCTTTTGCTTTTGATACATTTGGGTTTCTGGCCCCGGAGGCTGTGAATTTTCAGAACAGGGTTCAGCGTGTCGTAAATAGTACTTTTTCGTCTTCTACGACCCAACGCTTTGTTTTTAGTAGAATTGGTTTTGCTATTCAGATGGGGGTTGTGGCGCAGCTTGTTGACCATTTGCCTGCCACGTTATTGTAATCGTTTCGATTTTAATGAGATTGTGTAAGTAATTTCTTGTTTTATTTTTTGTCAGGTGTTTGTGACGAATTAGTGAGGTACCGCTTTCAATCCTTACTCACATTAGCACTTTTATCGTGTATATAATTAACAAGAGATTCTCTTATTTATCAACACTTCATGCACAAAATTCTCTAACAAAAGTACAAGATCTGTACAAAAGTTAGAGAATGATGAGCTAAGGGTGATGAGGAGTATATTTGTATTGAAATTATTCAATTCAATGTAAAATATGTTTTCTGGTATGACTTGTTAGCTTACTTGTTCAATTTCCGTTGCAATTAAAGTTGATTAATTTATAACAGATTGATTAGAATCAATATGTATTTGATCATTAAAAGTTTGAACAGTAAGTTAAGTTTTAAATGATTTAGTGTTCATCTGATCCAACAATTGTTATCAGAGCAAGGATCTCTGAATTTGATATAACAATCGATTTAGGAACAAGTCCTAGCTCATAAGTGATAATTCTAGTTGTTGTTGCATCAAATTGTGAACAGATTTTAGCTGGTGCATTAAACTCAGCCCATACTCTATTGTCTACGTAATTCTGAAACTTGCACTTAAAAGTGAAATCATGTAAATCATATATGATCCTCACAACACTGGATCTCATTTGAAACCACCTATGTGTATAAGAGGCTCGTACAACATATGGCAACAACTAATGCTTCACCATATTTCCAACCAAAATACTGGTTGTTGGAGATGGTTGTTTTCAAACCACATGTTCCAGAAACCATTAATCCAGAGGATGGTAACAAAACAATTAAAAAGGATCCTAAAAACTATTTCGAACAGAATTATCAGAAATATGAATTGGATGGCAAAGCTCATGTGATTCTTTCTATGTCAATTCCAAATGAAATTTTGTGTTGGATTGCTTCATTGTCAAACTGAAAAAGTGTTATGGGATGCATTGAAAGAACAATTTGGTGGAACACCTAAGGTACTCAGCAGTATGAATCCTTCTGTCATCTTAAAGGTGAAACAGTAACTCAACAATTTGAAAGGATCACTACTCTAATGAGTGATTTAAGAATGATTAGAGTTACAAATTCAAGAACTGCTCTTAATAATACTCACTTCCAGAAAAATGGGATATCTATGCTAATATTTTAAGAACTTAGCCCGAATTCATGAAATTAAGCCTGCCTACTCTTTATGGTATGTTACTTACTTTTGAAAGAGATATAAATTAGAAGAAAAGGTTGGTTACCACTGGAAAATCAACTAATGATTATACTCCTGACATCAATTCTGACTTATGAAGCTTAAGGAAGCCAAACTACTGGCCAAGGTTATAAATATCACATAAACATAACAAGTGACATTGGTTCAAAGTTTGAAAAAAAGTTTTTGTTGTTTATGAAACTGAAGGCATGCCTGATAATCTATCATGAACCATTGAAGATTTGCAGCATATTGATCCCATGAATCTTGAGGAAATGGAAATTTTGAATCAATTGGCATTACTGATGTAACAAACAATAAGTTCTACAAGAAAATTGGAAGGAAATTTCCAAATCTTAGCAATAGAACCAAAACTGGTTTTGATAAGTCCAAAATGAATTGTTATAAGTGCAACAGATTAGGACACTTTGTTAGAGAGTGCAGAACTCAGACTCAGATCACACTAATAGCCAATCAAGGAGCCATTATCACTTGTCCTAACTTATTACCTCAACCAAACCATCACTTCTAAAATTTGAATACCCAATCTATTGCTCACTTTGTTCAAGCTCCCATGATGTAAACTAGTGTTCCACTAATACAATATGTTCAAGTTCCACAAAAAATGTAATACATTCACAATCCTATCACATAAATGTCCCCAAATCAAAATCTAACCACAAATGCTTCTACACAAGGACAATCATCCTCAATTCAGATCCTCCTAAGCAACAAAGATTCTTCACTCAAGGGTTTGTTGACTGGAATAGTTTACGTGAAGAAGATGAATCCAAGGATATAGCATTAATGGCAGTGGATGTAGGACAAATGTCTGAAAGAATTGACGAATTAGCTAATGAAAAGGAAGAGAACACTATGGAGACAATGTTCATAGATGGAATCATGAAAGTGATGATGGTCAACCAAAAGACTGATGCAACAAATGACCAGATAAAAGAATTTTTTAATGAGAAAGCTTTTGCTTCTACATCTTCTCTCAGGTACTTCCCCAAACACTTGAAAACTTATGTTATGAGAAATGCAACATAGATTTTGCAAACATCAAAAAAGTAAACTGATGTTTGGTTTATTTGTACATATTTTAGTTTGTTAACTTAGTTGTTTTATTCGTTTAGATACTTCATATGTGTTTATTGTATTTCAGGTCACATATACTTAACGCTCTTAATTTGGACCTGTACGAGCATGGGATAAAGACCCGGGATGTCCATCATGCGAATCGAGAAAGCAAATTGGACCTGCTGAGTGAAGCGACCCATCGCGTAGCACGATGGGTGTGGAAGGCTAGGCATCGCGCTATGCGATGCTCTTTAATATATTAAATGAGTTGACTTTTTGGTCTATCGCGTAGCGCGATGGACCAGGGGAAGCGATGGTCCCCACAGTCGGGAAAGTTAGGATTTTGAGGTATAACACTTTTGGACGACCTAACTCGACATCATTCAGTTTCCAGGCAGTTTTTAGAGCAGCAAGGAGGAGAACCATTGATTCCAATCATCTCAAGGCACCATACTTGATCCAATCTAGGGGTGTAAACGATCCGAGCCGAGCCCGAGCTCGACTAGGCTCGAGCCCAGCTCGTTTAACTTACACAGAGCTCGAGCTCGAGCTCGGCTCTTTTCGAGCTTTATTTTCAAAGCTCGAGCTCGAGCTTGTGAGTAGATTCTTAAGCTCGAGCTCGGATCGGGCTCGGCTCATTTATTATTTATCAATTATTTTTTATATAATTATAATTATTTTTATATTTTTTTCTACTATAATTTTATGTATAAAAATATATATTATTTAGTGATTTTTATTTATTTTTTCATAACATTATATATATTAATTAATTAATATTTTAAAAAAATATATAAATGACAGGCTCGTTTAGGCTCGCGAGCTGGCTCGAGCTCGATAAGTGAAGCTCAGGCTCAGGCTCGATTATTAAAAGAGCCTCCTTTTAGGCTCAAGCTCAGGCTCAGGCTCGGGCTCGATTAAGCTCGGCTCGATCGAGCTTTTTAACGAGCCGATCTCGAGTAGCTCGGGAGCAGCTCGGCTTATTCGCACCCCTAATCCAATCTATCATAATCGAAGCCCGAGAGATGCCGAGAAGCGGCTAGATCCTTTGATTCATACCCGAGATGTATAGTTTGTAATCTTTCAGTTTATTCTCATATACTAGAACAACCAATTGTAATTATCTTGATGTTAATCTATGAGTATTGACGTTTAGTATGTCTGTACATTCAGTCGGTTTAGGTTTTTGTCAATCTGAACGATTAGTTTGTCGGTTGCTATAATAATTGCTCAGAGGATTGTTTTGACCTGTTAACTGTGAGAAAGCATACATTTTCCCTTAGTTGAGTCACACTAGTAGGGGTCGTTTGATAACTAGTGCCGTGTGTTAGCGAGCATGGATGCCCAAGGTTTAACCGGTAAGTCAGTCTGTAGTTGACACAAGATAGTTTATCTGTTAAGTTGCATGAGTTTGCTGTTAGTTTGCTTACTTGAATTCCCGGGTGTGATTTACTTTGTTTAATTGATTGAATACTTGATTAATTGTTCGTTTATTATAAAACTCAAATCATTTGCTAGTGTGATCAGCACTATGATATAGTTCATTCATAATGTTAGGATCGACTACACTTCGCACGGACCACATATTCCAAGTGGTTCGACACCCTACTTACTCTGACTAGCTTAAGGTGATTAGGACACTGATTTAGTTGTTTTTGACTAGCTAGCGACAGTCTAATATCAAAATGGCGCCGTTGTCGGGGAGTTAGTGCGCTTAGTGTTTTTGTGATTAATTGATTTCTTTGTTTAGTTTTGTTTAGTTTAATTTAGTTGTTATTTTATTTTTAACTTAGTTTAATTTATTTTCCCATTTTATGCGGGGTGTGTTATTTGTGCAGGTAACAAGTTTATGCACACCCGCCATTCAGGAAGAAATTCCCCACTGATTTACGAGCCAGAGATTGAACGCTTAGCTCAGCAGAACCAAGCTCAGATCAGACAGCCAGACATGGAAGGTCAAAACTAGAATCAAAACCAAAACCCACCACCCGAGAACAATGTTTTCCAACCCAAACAGAATCCACTAAATAAACAAAATCCAACCAATAATGACCGGTTATCACCAATAAACACAAATCAGCAACCCCAAAATTCAGCACGATAATCTAGAAACCAAAACCGAAACCATGATAGACACGGGCCATCAGCCCCGAACAATATCCCTCATCGCTGACAGCCGATCATTCGAGATTTTGACCATGTTAGTATTCATACTGAAGACGAAGAAGAGGGAGATGAGGAGGAACGGGAACCGAGGAATGATGGTAGTAATGGGGATGATTGAAGGATTAGAAGGAATGACAGGTTTGAGCCGAGAAATAACGATGTGTGTATGCGTGTTGAGGAGATTGAAGAGGTTGAGGAACCGGTTAGGGTGAGAGGTGACAGGTGGAGGAACGTAAACCGAGGCAGAGATGGTATTGGAAGATTTCGGGAGGAATGAAGACAGCCAATTCAGATTAACAGGGGAGGTTTTGAGGAACCGAGGGCCAGACGAAGGAATTATGGGCCTCCAGTTTAGGGTGTAAATAGTCGGTTCAGACCGGCGATTTCAAATGGTGCTTCACCGATTGTCCCACAGGTTCATGTACAGGGGCAATCGACATTCAAATCATGTCCATCCTGTATTAATATAGTTCCTCATTTTTACGGGATGGCGTCGGAAGACCCGTATTCACATTTGTCAAGTTTTACAGCCATTTGCGGGTCTATCGGTGATGGTACATATGATCAGGATGAGGTTCGGTTGTGGTTGTTCCAGTTCTCACTAAAAGACCAAGCAAAACACTGGTTCAACTCGCTATCGATGCACAGTATTGAGAACTGGGCCGAGATGCAGCAGGTTTTCTTTAACGAGTATTATTCATAGTCGAAAACTAACGAGGCCCGGATGGAGATTTGACATTTTTCATAGTTACCGGGTGAGTTGTTTCATGAGGCATTTATTCATTATAAAGAAATGATTAGAAAGTGCCCGCATCATCAGATTGAGTTATGGGAATTGGTTAAGTGTTTTGTTCATGGGTTGACATACGAGGATAGAAAATATTTGAAGTCTTCATGTAATGGGATGTTATTGAACCAACCCGAAGAGGATGATTGGGATTTCCTTGAGTTTATGTGTGAGGATTCTAAGTCAGAAGCAGCTGCTGAACGAAGACGAAAGGTTGGGACCACCAAATCAGTTAAATCAGCCTCGAGTGAGTCAGAAAGAATTGCTGAGTTGGAAAGGAACTCGCGGGTTATAGACAAGAGAAAAAGAAAGAGGTTGGTAAGGTCGGGGTGAAATTCCGGTTTGTGCAGATTGTGGTGAGTTGGGGCATAATTTGGAAGATTGCCCTGGGTATGATGAGGACGAGTATCCCGATGAGGAGGAAGTCAGTTATGCATACAGGGATTCTAAAGGCCAAGGGTTTAATTCTAACACCTATCATCCAGGCCTAAGGAATCACCCGAATTTCAGATACGGGAACGCGTCGAGTCAGCCGAACCTGAACATTCAGGGGTCCAGTCAGAACCGACAGTAGAACAGCTACCGTCAGGGTGGTTCAAACAGTCAGAGTAACAGTCGTGGATATAACATAGATGGTTACCTGGGTAACAATTCGTTAGGCAATCAGAATCAGGACCAGCGGAAGGGTAATTCAGGAAATTCGGGTAATACAGACGAGTCAATTCATACAAAACTCGATGTGTTGTTGAAGCTTGTGTTAGATAAACAGAAGGAAATGCAGAAACAGTTCGAGTTGAGAGATAAGTCTTCGGAGGCGATGCCGAAGCAGATTGATCAGCTCGCAGCAGACGTAGCGAGATTTCAGAATAACGTGGGTCAGTTACCGAGCGATACCATAATAAACCCGCAGCATGCCAGTTCAAGCTCTAAGAAAGGTAATAGTGTGCACATCAACACGGTAAGTCTTTCATTTTGAAATTACTTGTGTTGAAGTTGATTCACCGCCACCGTATGTTGAGGCGGTGATAGAAGATGTTAGTGATGAGAACAATTGTGTTGGTCAAAAGGAAACAATTTTCCAAAATGAATTGAAATTAAAAACAGATGAATTGTCTTTTTGGGAAAATTGCACTTGTGAAAAATGTTTAAAAAGCAAATTGACCAACATGGGAGATGAGGAGGTGGAGGATAATACCACCTCAAGTAAACTCCATGACCTGGGAGTGCCATTTTTATCAATTCAAATTGGGGAGTTTAAACTGATCTAGCACTTCTAGATCTTGGAGCATGTGTTAGTATCATGCCCGGCAGTTTATATGATCAGTATTAGTTCGGCCTATTAGAAAGTGTAAACATCGCCGTGGTGTTGGCGGATCAAACTCATACACTCCCTCGGGGCATGGTTACTAATGTAATGGTTCAGGTGGATGAGTTTAGCTACCCAGTTGACTTCCTTGTACTTGATTATGCTAAAGGAAATATTACACAATCTAAAGTCATACTGGGTAGGCCATTCCTTCCCACAGCACATGCGCTAATTGATTGTGCTAATGGAGTTTTGGGAATTAAGTGTTGGAACCATGATAAGCGGTTATTATTGCTTGAAAATGCTACTAACCCTCTTGTTGACAAGTGTGTATCTTTAAGCATGGATCATACAAGACAGGAATGTTTTGTAACTGACATGAACAAGCGGAAAAGTAGCATGAAGAGAAAAGGGTGGAATGAGAGAGTCATTAAGATAAAGATGGTGAGAAACTGACAGCAAGGAAGGGAAGGAGAGAAAAGGAATTGATGAGTTCCATGGTGACCTCATCGGTTTATGAAAATACTTGAAACATTCGAAGCATTGTCGAGCAGTAGACACGCAATTCAGCGCTGACCGGGAGGCAACCCGGGGTTTGTAAGTGTGTTCTAGTTTGTTTTCTTGTTGTTGAGTTGTTGTTTGACTCTTGTCTCGAGTTTTGTGCAGCAATTCCAAGTGTGGTGAGGCGTGTGCCATGGAGGTTCGGTAGGTAGTTGGTTAATTTTACGGCTTTCCAGGTAAGTATTGCAAATTCCGACTTTGGAAACGTGTTCAGGGTGATGTCGGGATGTCGAAAAGTGATCGGGTCGGAAAATGAGCGACCCTAAATCTGCAAAAATTCTTTGTTCACCGAGGACCATCACGCTACGCGATGGCCCTAGACAGCTCACCATCATGCTACGCGATGGTGGCTGGGACATCCCAGACGTCTGACGTCATCGCGTAGCACGATAACACCAGACCTACCACCATCGCGCTACGCGATGATGGCAAAACCCTAATTTAACCCAATTGGGTCGCGTAGCGCGACGTTGGCTTACCTGACCCATCGCGCTATGGGTCCTCGGACCTCGCAAAATAAAAATAAAAATAAATAAAAATAAAAAAATTGGATTTCGGAATTTATGTTGCTTTTGGAACTTTGTGGGTGTGTTCATTATAAACCCTCATGAGACCTCACTCATCCACCCGGGCTACCGGGGGGTTTAAAGGGCTTGTTGATATGTTAAATGCAACTGTGATTCCTACGAAAGTGAGTTAGGTCTTTTATTATTGTTAATTGGTTAACAAAATTTTTTATTAAACTAACTAACTCGGTTCAGTAATGATTTTTATAATATAATATTAATTCTCAAAAAACCTACGTCTTGCATTTGTGAGTAGTTGCTTATACATGTCTCAAGATTTGTGCAGATTTGGTTAGTCGATACTGGTCAATGTTGGAGACGTGTGTCACGAGTGTGTTGAGAGTTATAGGCTGAGTTTAGCATTGCATTGTCATTATTATCAGGTGATTTCGGTTTCATAAACTATTTTGTTAATTTTATTTTAGTCTTTAGAAATGTAATTGTATAATTTGCTTAAGCCCATCACATTTGTTCCCCGAGTTTTTAAGTTGTTAAACTGTCAGTTCAACCTCGTTCCCCAAATGTTCGTTAATTACTTTATTATTTTAACATTGAGGACAATGTCAACCTCAAGTGTAGGGATGGGGGGAAAATTGAAATTTTTTACCCGATAGTACCTCGAACAGTATTCAGAAACCTAATTTATTAATTGTCACTTATTGCTATTAATGCCAAGTTAGAGGTTTTTGGTCATGGTTGGTTTTTCAGCTTCTCGATGGTTTTCCCGACAAATGTTTTTAAAAATGAGAAGTTGAAAATGGAATCGTTTAGGCGGGGATAACGAGTCAAGGGGACGGGTATATATGTTTCATATCGGCAACCCTTATTTCCAGACATATTGTGAGATTAGCCCCTATACTTAATACATATAGTATATAATAGATACAAAACATGTCTTGTCATTAATTGAGTGAAACCGGTATGTTTTACAGAATTATAACTGCTTGTCACATGCTTGTCGAGATCTTAATACCACCACTTGTATGGAGATTAGGACTTTAGAAAACCCGTTCCATACATATTTCCCTACTAAATAAATTCCTTACCCGACATTATCCCTTAGGAGCCCGTTTGGACCATATTCCGTTTTCATTTGCTACACTGAACATTACACATCGATTCAAGCCTTGGCCTTTATTTTATTTTAACCCGTGTGATGAAATCCAGTTCGTTGGGAGTCGTATATATTTCGAGTTGTACTTAGACGAGTTGTAAATTTGTGAAGTTCATAGTTGTAATTATCAGTTATGTTTTGGTAAAAGAAAAAAGAAAAAACAAGACAAAAAGACAAAAAGAAGTTACCAGTTTCGTATTTTGGTTGTAAATAGAAGTTGAGTATGTAGATAGCAGTTGAGTTTGTAAGTAGTATTTTTTGTATTCATGAGTATGTATATTGGTGTGTTTAACTGGGTTTCATCCACCCGAGTCACTAAGTAAGCCTAATCCGCACCCGAACCTAAGCCCCAGCAAAACTCGTAGTCCAAGTCTTTATTCAACCGGTGGTTAATAGGTGGAGATATGACTGACCTGCAAGCATATTAAGTTGTAACTCATATTAGGTATTTTGATAGCAGAGACATATACTGGCACATCTTTCGCTAGTCCAGATATTAAACCGAGAAAAGTGTTGATAGTGTGAGGAGTATAAACATGTATGCCTTAACCGGCAACAAAGTACACTTGTGTGGGCGATTCTAGGGTCTTATTGTAGCATTAACTCTATTTGTGGGTTGTTAATCTAGAAAGTGTCAGTCTGGGAAACTGGGTATGACCTTAAACCTAACTAGTATTAATGTGATAATTGATAATTGATGGCGGTTAATGTTTGATTTATAGTTTTGCTTGAGGGCAAGCAAAAGATAAGTGTGGGGATGTGATGCTTGGTTTATTTGTACATATTTCAGTTTGTTAACTTAGTTGATTTAGTCGTTTAGATTAGGAATTTCGGTACTTCATACATGTTTATTGTATTTCAGGCCACAGGTACTTAACGCGCTTAAGTTGGACCTGTACGAGCACGGGATGAAGACCTAGGATGTCCAGCACGTGAATCGAGAAAGCAAATTGGACTTGCTGAGTGAAGCGACCCATCGCGTAGCACGATGGGTTTGGAGGCTGGGCATCGCGCTACGTGATGCCCTTTAATATATTAAATGAGTTGACTTTTTGGTCCATCGCGTAGCGCGATGGACCAGGGGAAGAGACCATCGCGCTGCGCGATGGTCCCCACAGTCGGGAAAGTCAGGGTTTTGAGTTATAACACTTTTGGATGACCTAACTTGACATCATTCAGTTTCCAGGCAGTTTTTAAAGCAGCAAGGAGAAGAACCATTGATTCTAATCATCTCAAGGCACCATACATGATCCTATCCATCATAATCGAAGCCCGAGAGAGGCCGAGACGTGGCTAGATCCTTTGAGTCACACCCGGGATGTATAGTTTTAATCTTTCAATTTATTCTCATGTACTAGAACAACTAATTGTAATTATCTTGATGTTAATCCATGAGTATTGATGTTTAGTATGTCCGTACATTCAGTCGGTTTAGATTTTTGTCGATCAAAACGATTAGTTTATCTGTTGCTATAATAATTGCTCATATGATTGTTTTGACCTATTAATTGTGAGAAAGCATACGTTTGCCCTTAGTTGAGTAACACTAGCAGGTACCGTTTGATAACCAGTGCCGTGTGTTAGCAAGCATGGATGCCTAAGATTTAACCGGTTAGTCAGTCCGTAGTTTACACAAGATAGTTTATCTGTTAAGTTGCATGAATTTGCTGTTAGTTTGCTTACTTGAATTCCCGGGTGTGATTTTCTTTGTTTAATTGATTGAATACTTGATTAATTGTTCATTTATTATAAACTCAAATTGTTTGCTAGTGTGATCAGCACTTTGATATAGTTCACTTCATAATGTTAGGAATCGATTACACTTCACACTGACCACATACTCCTCGTGGTTCGACACCCTACTTACCCTGACTAGCTTAAGGTGATTAGGACACTAATTTAATTGTTTTTGACTAGATAGCGACAGTCTAGCATCATAAATAGAAATTTAACTAATCAAGCATCAACACTTAAATTTAACTAATCAAGCATCAAAACTTGCTTGAAGACTTTTTACACTTGAATATTTTTATATTTTTGCTAATGATGAGGGTTTCTAGAAGGAATGTCGAGTCTCTTATAAATAGAATGTTCGATAGCATTAATGGTACACCTTTCACGCCTATGCCTTAGATACCTGAGCATATTGATTACATAAGTTTCCATGCCGATATTCCTTCAAAACCCTAATATTTCCATGTACCTCATTGAATATCAAATAGTGAAATGAAAATCTTTTGAGTTATGGATATGTGCTATTTCCTGTTTTAGTAACTTACTAAATATTGTTTCCGTCGGCTATAGTTTGTGTTCTTTATAATTAATTGGCCTCGTATTTTACTGTTCTTGTCTGCTGTTGTTTGAATCACGAGTCCTTGGTTCTGACAAGTGATTACTTCAAAATTGTAAATGCATATATATCACCTATGGGCTTAAAATTATTTGGAACTTTCAACATAAATCAAACTTTCGATTACTTATTTAAACAAAGTAAACATATAAAGACTACTATATTTCTCCCTAATTAGAATATACTAAATATATATTTAAAATAAATATATAAAAAAATAATCTCAGGCGTATCGAGTATATAATCAGGTAAATTGGTTAATGTCATCGGGTATACTAGTGATGTATATAAATTTGTGCATATTTTCAGCACTAAAATATATCCAAATAGGCATAATATCATAAATAATATAGAATAAATAACCACTAATGTTTCTAATTTTTATTTCTAGATGAATATAGCCTTAAATAATAAAACAAGCTGAAATACAAAGAAAAACAGAGAAAACTGTGAAAACAGACTCAACACACCCCATGTTGAAGCAAGGTATGGCCATATTATAAGCATACGAGGAAGAAAAAATTCAAAGGTCATAAAATATTGACACCAACACACCCCATGGTGAAAGTACAAGATGTAAGACCCCAGAACCCGTGAATCCTACAGTTGGTAATCATACCCAAAATTCTCAAAAATATAAAACCAAAGCAAGTTCATTTTATTAAAACCTGTTTAAAGTATCAAAAACCCCAAAACCGAGGACATGTGCCCAAAATCAAATTCATAAGTAACTACAAAAAATTATTTGTTTATTTAATGTCTTCGACTAGATATGCCTTCAACCGTCCGAGTAGTCTCGAGCACGTCCAAGCGATAATCTCCAATCTCCTCAACCTGAAATTCAAATAACAGACACACAAAGTCAGCTTGAGCTGAGTGAGTTCACGTTTTAGTAACCAACATTCATAAATCATTTCAAAGGTTATATGTCTAAAACAGTGTAGGAAATAATAGGCAACCAAATAAATAAATAATCACCAAATAATATATTCATGGTCGAACACGCGTATGGGCCTCCCCACCACGAGATTTAGAAACCCGAGTAATATATTTGACCCAAACACGGTAAGACATAAGCCCCACGTGACACGAGCCTCCCCACCACGGGATTTAAAAACCCAAGTAATATATTTGAATCGGTCGCGGGTTAACAAACCTAAACATGTGATACGGGCCTCCCCACCACGGGATTTAAAAACTCGATTAATATATTGACCCGATCACATTTTAGCAAACGACGGGCCTCCCCACCACGAATCACGAGACACGAAGTCAAGTATCCGAGTAATATATTTGACCCGTCTTAATGATTATTATGCAAAACGGGCCTCCCCACGACGGAATTTAAGAACCCGGGTAATATATTTGACCCGGTCATAATCACCATGCACACACACATCAATAAGCCTGCTCACATATATCTTAGTCATAAAAAAATAAATAACATCAACAATCGTAGGGTATAGAGTAATATGCATAAGTCATCTCAAAATGTAAACTAATATAAGTAAGTCTACGCATAATCACTTAAATAGTTTAACGAGTAAAAACGAAAGTAGGTGTGTATGCTAGCCCAAAACGTAAAAAGGTAAAAGGGGCATCATGAACTCACCTGACATAAGGCACACAAATCGAAACGAGCTAGAGAACTCCTAAGTACTCCCACAAATCAAACGCCTGTCGTATTACACACAATGATTACTAACGGAACTGTTGGGTCGGATTTTTGATAAGGAATATTGGAATCTTCACAACCTCCTCAGAAAATTGCTCTTTATGGACTTCGAGCAAGTCTAGACGATCGAGCATGATTTTACTACTTCAAGCAAGGTCTTCAGAACCTTAAATGGTTGATTCTTCTAAGTGTTAAGGCTTCGAGCAAGCTACACGTCAATTAGCAAGAGTATTCTTATATCGAGCATGGATTGCCAATCGAGTAAACAGCTTGATCATGCAAGTTTTAACCAAGTGTTACGAGCACAGCATGATTGAGCACATGGGGACAAGCATGGATGCAAAAAGAAGACGTCACGTGATCAAAGCAAGGACTTCGAGCACAGTTCAGTTCCCCGAGAAAGATTTACATCCGAGCATGCTAAAGATTGCTCAATAAGTCTAAGGACAAGACTGAAGACATCAAGAATAATGAGCTTCCTCGATGGACTAGTTCGAGCAAAGCGAGGATTGGTCAAGAGGAATGAAGCTTGCTGGAGGAGAATATCTTCACTGAAGATATTCTAAGTAAAGTATGCTCGAAGAAACTCATCGAGCATACCTAGCATAGTGAGTCTGCTCAAGCAAGATTGTTACCTTGCTCGAGGACTCAACACTTGTATTATTTTTTCTTTCATTATGTAATGATTAGAAACTTCTAGAAGGAATGTCAGGGTCTATAAATAGGGTCCTAGGTTTCCTTTTTAGGGTAACGTTGGCACGCACGGAATACGAGAAACATTCTAAAGAATATTTGGTTCCTCGTACAGCCGTCGCCGCCATCTTCACGAAACCCTAGACATTTCTTTACTGTTTCATTTAATGATGCATTGATTACAGTAAATCTTTGTCTTTGTATTTGCTTGCATTAAATATTCATTACTGTTTCGTTTATCTTATTCACACCTTCGTTCCCTTTCGTTGGATATCCTGATTCCACCGGGAAATTCAATAGGCCTTTGGATAACTGAGTCAGTGCGTTCTTGTCAACCTTTCTAAGGTTTGCACCCTACTCCCGGTCCTGACAAGTGGTACCAAAGCTTTGCGTTGCTCGCTGAAGGCTACAGGATTGAAGGTTTGTGAAAAAGCTTGAAGCTTTACTCCGTTTCTCCGCTGCAAAGGTCAGATCCAATAACATGGAAGATCAAGAAGTATCAACCAACAAAATTCCTAGACTGCTTGGACAAGAAAACTTTATTAAATGGAAGGTACTATTTGAAGTCGCAGTGAACTACAATGACCCGGAACTCTGGACCTCTATCACAAATGGAAACTATGTTCCTTCAACTGCACCTAACAACAAAGCGGCACCTAACAACAATGCTACTATTGAGCTGAAAATGAAGAAAAGGGACGACAAGACTCTGTCTATGCTGAAGTTAGGTCTATCTTGGGAGATACTGACAACCGTCAATCATCACAAAACTGCTAAAGAAATGTATGATGCAGTTATTGATATGTTTGAAGGAAATACAGAACTGAGAGATATCAAGAAAGATAGGCTGAAGCAACAACTGAACAGATTCAAGTTTAAAGATGGAGAAAGACTAAAATTAGTCCTGCAAAGGTTCATGGTGATTGTGAATGATATAAGAACAACTGGTCTGAAAATCTTAGATTTTGAACTAAACAAGAAACTTTTGTCATCTTTGTTTGGTGAGTGGTATACAGCCAGCAAATTCATCAAGAAAAAGGCAAATTTCCCCACTTTTAAGTTGGATGATGTAATAGCTTTTCTAAAGGCTGCAGAACATGAAATGATTGAAAATCACATGATTAGAGAAGATAAGCCCATTTTTCAAGTGAACAATGCTCTTGTGCTCCAATGGGAAATATCTCAATCAAAAATCAACAGCCAATAATTGAAGAGCCAGCTGAGACTAGTTCAATATGTGGTGGACAGCCAAGATTTAATGTTCAGCTGATAGAAGATGATGTTGCCTCAATAGCAAATGGACAGTCAACATTATGCAGAATAATACAACTTAAGGAACTGATTACCAAGCATTGTTCTCTATGTTTGCTGAGTCATATCATGCATTTGTGGCCAAGAACCTGATCAACACAAGCATTGTACAGGAAGATCTTGAGCAAATTGATGTTGATGACTTGGAAGACATGGACATCAAGTGGCAGGCTGCCATGTTGGCTGTGAGAAGCAAGAGGTTATTCAACAGAACTGGAAGATCAAGCATCAATGGACCAAATGAGAGAATAGGTTTTGACAAATCAAAAGAAATCTGCTACAACTGTCAACAACCTGGACACTTTGCAAAAGAATGCAACATGCCCAAGCAAGCTGGTAATCAAGTGAATCAAAATCAATTTTATCAAAATCAGAACTAGAATTTCCAGCATCAAAGAAATCAGATCATCAACCAAAACCCATATCAAAATCAAAACAGACCCCGGCAACAATCCTTTCAGCCTCAAAGGAACAACCAACTGCATATGCACACTAATCGGAACAGAGTCAATCAAAGCAATGTGAATCAGGTTAGGGATCAAGGGAACAATGCAGTAACAAGGGTACCTCAAGATGGAGAGTTTGATTGGTGTAACCACGCAGCTGAGATTGAAAACGCAAACGTTGCGTTCATGGCTAAAGTGCAGGACAAACCAGAATCCTCTAATGTGCAGGTACATTCTGATATTTCAATTTCTGATCTTCTTATTACAATTGATGAACTCAATCAGGAAGTTGGAAAATGGAAAGTTGAATGTGGAAGAAAGGAAGCATTCTTAAATGCATATGAAGCAAGTGAAGCAACCTATGAGAATCAAATTAAGGGTCTTGAAGAAGATTGCATGCAAGCATACAGGACACAATCAAGAATAACAGTTGAAATTGAGGGCTTGAAAAGGTTGTATGCTGAAGAAAAGTTGAAAAATGCTGATTTGTTGATTCAAATGAAATTCTTGAAAAACCTTGTGTCTACAGGAAATATAGGTGGATTTGTGGACAAAATGACAGAGGAAGAGAAATACAAAAAGGTGCCACCACCTTTCTGTGACAGTTATCCACTCAAAGTAGACAAGGAAAGGAGAAATGAATATCTGAAACAATTCAAGAATGTATTTGATGACAAAAATGAATTTGTAAAACAGCATGAAGATGTGATTGTGGATGAGAATGGAGAGTTTTCAATAAAACATAATGAAAAATTAGAAGTAAAGAAAGTTGAAAAGAAGGATGGTGAGAAAAAGAAATGGAGTGAATACCCCAGTGAGGAGAGTACTTGTAGTTGTGGTAGTACCAAATCATCTGAGGGCAAGAAGAAAAAGAAGGGATCAAACAAGAAGAAAACTGAAAAGATTCCTCTACTGCCAAAGATGACTCACAAGTTGAAGAAGCACTATGAACATATGAGAAAAGAACATGTGGTATTTGACATTTATGCAAAACCACAGCAGAAATCAAGAAAAGAAACGAAATGACAAAGAAATCTTCATATGATCAGGGATATCCTCCAATCTATCCAGTTATGAGGATATAAATTAAGCTAAATCAAGTTAAATAATAATAAATCGAAGTTTTTATTAATACGAAAGATCCGAGATGTTATAGTCTACCCCCCTTTTGGGAATTTCGTCCCGAAATTAGAGAAAACTAAAACTAGAATATTATTAAAAAATAATTAAACTTTAAAGGAATAACATTATAAATAAAACTTTAAAATTTTACCATAACATGAAACTTCAAATAGTCAGAGCAACGCTCCAAATGATAATCCGATAAGGCCATTTATATATAGGATGTACCAGCGGCATATCCAACATGTCCTTATCATCTTAACATTTGTACCGTTACCCAAACTACTTTCGATTCTACATTACAACACACAATTGTACATACTATGATTTTCATGTGAAGAATTGGATAATTGTATATGCATCCATAATTACTTAGATCCTCAGATGGTCCACATAATATGTCCAATTATGTGGGCCACTAAACATTTTAAAGACATAACTATGTGAGAAAGTAAAAGTTTTAGTTAATCTTAAAGGTAAAATCAGAAGATCATAAATGTATGAAATATTTCAAATAAAACAGTAAGGTAACTTTCGGGCTTGATCATTGAAAATAGTGAAATTTAAAACATTGTAAAATTGAAAGAAAACTAAACCCTTTTAGTTGGGAAAAACTTTTGAATGAAATTACAACAAATTTATCGTGATGAACGAGAATAAGAATATAAGATAGCTAACAAACTTTTGTAAACTAAAAAAATAAAAATAAAATAACAAACAAGATTTTTTTTTTATAATTGTACGAAAAATATCACAACAAAAATTAAGTTAATGATTTAATTAATAGTTTATTTAATAACAAATCTTAAAATGAGAAATTACATGTGAAACCTCTAAATAATATAGATATTAGAAATGAAAATCTTAAGCGTGAGAGTATAAATTTGAACAAGGTTAAACAAAGATTTTGATGAATCGAGTTTGATTAGATGAGAAACTTATGAAATTTAAAGAGAAATTGATACGAAATTGTAGCATTACAACTGTGAAGTTGAGATGAGATAAATTCAAATTATTAGATTAAAATATTAAAATAAATGGTAAAAAGTAATTGAAACATTAATGAAAATGCGAAAATTTCCGTATTCAAACAAATTTTAATAGATTAAATTAAACAGATATTTCCAAATCACCAAGATAGTCCTGTTCCAAATAAATCTTTAAATTTAGATATAATATAAGGTGGGTCATTGGAGTGTAAATAATATGAAATAGGTAAATTGAAATATCCATGGTTTATCATGGAAGTTTAAGTAAATAACGAATATTAAATTAATAGTGATAATGAAGATGAGATGTGAAATAATATAATAAAATAAGAGAAACACGGGGTTAGAAATGCATTAATCACCATGACTATTCTACCACCAACTAACGAAGTCATCACCGAAACATCCAAAATTCTCAAGGTATATCGAAAAATCAAAGTAGGGGGTTGCAATATTTATGAACCACCCTGAAATTTCAACTAAATAATGAAATTTAATAAAAATGAAAATAAATCGTTGAGATACACCCACGAACCACCACAGGTTTTTAACAATAATTATGAAAATGTCAATAAATGAAATGGGTGATTGAGTTATACATAGATCTCCATGAAAATTCAATCAAGAAGGAAAAAGCCAATTTAATAATAAAGATTAAATTAATTAATGGAAGATTTAATTTAATTATAGAAATTAAATTTAAATGATGGAAAACTTAATTTAATAATAAAATTATAATAACTGAATTTTAATAATAAAGACTTATAGGATGGAAGATAAGTTATGAAAAATGAGAAGTAACACGAGATTAATGAAAACAAGAAGTACTAAAATGTTAATAATTAAAGTTGAGGGTAAAAATTGAAATGTGTTTGATAGTTTGAGAATAATAAGAGAAGATAATCATAACAAAATGACAACGATTTAAATAAATCTTGATAAATGTGTCTTGATAACTAGAGGATTGTATCGGATCATGGGAATTTAAATACTTTGATTAATTGAAGTAGAGTGAATAAATCACATCGTGATTGATTAAGTAAAATCAATTAAATAAATGAATAAACGAATATCCTTCGATGTGTTGGGCTTTCCATGAGCCTTCCATGACATTTTATTGTCCTAACTTGTTAGCATACCAAAATAAATAAATGTGTGAGTTGGGTTTCCTATGAGCTTTCCATTGCATTTTAATGTCCCAGCTAAATAACATAACATCGATTTGTGATTTGGGCCTCCCATGAGCGTTCCATGGCATTTTAAATGGCCCAAAAAATTAACAAATTATCAAAACAATTGAGTTGGTCGGCCCATGAGCGTTCCATGGCATTTTAACTGATCCAACTAAATAACGAAATGAAATATGTGTAGTTGAAGCAGCTCGTGAACCACCACGGATGATAATGCTTCAACAAAACATTAAAATCAAAACAGGTTGAGAAATGGATAGTTGGAGTATCCATGGATCCCCAACCAAACATTTAAAAATAATAATAATTAAATAATTTGGAATTTCAGAATTTATCCACGAAAACACCGTGAATTCGTTTAATAATTTAAGGAAGTTAAACGTCACATAGGTTACGTTGATCGCTTAAAGTTCTGGTCATATGGCATATGTTCCACTTTGGCCTATAAGATCGAGTATTGTGGTCAGGTTATCTTTCACGTAAGGAATATCGTTTTACCTTTGATTCTCGGAATCGTTTTGCCAAGGCTTGACTCACAGTTCTCTCCCTCTTTCATTTACTATGAGAACATGTAATACTCCCATGCTTTAAGGTGCGAGAGTAAAAACAAAACTAGGGAATTCTTAAGGGATTTCCTATAAATAAAATAATAATAAAAATCTAGGGTTTTTGAGAAAAGATATAGAAAATATTTTGAGAATGAGGCATAGTCTCGGAGTTTGTGTGCGTACAAGATTAAAATAATAAAATAAATAAATAATTTAAATAAGCTATAAACACATAAAATGCACATTAGGCAATGAGCACGTATAGGGTAATAGCATATTACTAGGACATTTCTAACAACCTATCTTATAACCTTCAGCTCTAATTCCAATCTGTCACATCCCAACCTACGTGAAAATATCGGGGCACGAACTATTGGTTCACAGCTCACAAGACACTAACATACAATATTAATAACAATATCTAATTACTTTATTAAAATTCAACCAAGTACACAAGTCTCAATCAATTACAAATAAAACCAAAACAATTAAAATAATAACATCTTGTATTATCATTAATAACTTGAAGTCTTTTCTAAATGATCTTCAAACACTTCAACCATCCAAAGAATAGCTTGCAATATGCGTACAAAATAGATATATTTGTCAACAACATGTTGAATATGTAATCACCAGATTTTTTGACACTAATAATATAATCTGTAAGAAATATGCAAATAAATATCATGAGTATCAATCATCACATGAAAGCAAGTAATTGGTGTCGTTTGGCCATGACTCACAAACATGGTCGATGGCTACTAACACGAAATAAATACAAATAATGGTGTTGGTTGATCATTGCCTTGCGAATCGGGATTTGGCTACTAGGAAGGCGTATAATCATACTTTAACATGATTATGATGGACCTCTCCGAATGCGATAAAATAAAAAAGTAAACAAGTAAGCAAATATCATCTAATATTCAATTGATCAACAACACAATATTTGAGATTTGCAAGTGATGCAAATAAGATGTATAAAAGCATTATAAGGTACGCATAAGATCCCCAAAAGGTTTAAAATCTGTAAAATAGGGGAGCGATTACTCACCTTATAAATTAGGCGAGTTAAACGATAAATAAAGATATTAAACGAGTCCTAAGCTTAAGTGAGCTGGCTGATCCAACATGAACTAACCTGGAACTTTGAGACAATAAACTATAATTAAAAAGGAGAACATAGCCGCTGGAATCAGATCAAACGGATGTGTAAAACTCAAATTTGGAGGTTTTTAATATTTAAGCGAGCTAGTATTGTTCAAAATCTAAACTCCGAGTCGGAAGTCGGGTTCTAACCAGTACATTCAAATTTCAAAACTAACATAAAAGTATTCTGGCTCGAAACACTATTTTTGACCAAAAGGTCGCGTGATTGAACAGTCAAATAATATGACTATTATACACTTAAACGGGTCGGAAAGCAAGACCGACAAAACCCCATCAATTAGTAAAATTGATCGAGGGCTTTTGTTAGTTAGATAAAAATACACATTTTTATAAAAAGATAACTTATCTAAAAATATTGAGGAACAAGGAAAATAAACGAGGTCAAAGAGCCTTGAAGCTTGAACACAAACGAAGGCTTAAAGAACTAGAAGAAATCGATAATGGGTGTAACATCTCTGATTTTTTGTATTTGAATTCGTTTATGTTTAACCCGATTCAAGATTTTATTTGGATCTTTTGTTATCATTAAAACACGCATTTGGTTAGTAATTATTGGTGGTAAATTTATTTTATATTAATATGTCCTCTAACATGTAAAACAACCTTTAAAATCGCTTAAAACGTCTAAAAATCGTGTTTATGGAAGTACATGGACTAATTTTGCCAACTCTTTACTATTTTTGACTAAATTAATGAAACTTAAGCTCCAAGAAATGTTATAACATATCCCAATTCGTTTTCTTGTTATCCAAACCAGAATCTTTGAGTTAGAATACCCGATTTTGTCATTTATTGATTATTTCATTTCCTAATCGAGTTGTTTACCTAATAAACATGTTTTAACCTTTAATATTTAATCAAGACATGTTCTAAACCATAAAAACTACTTAAACATCATCCACCATCTCCTAAAATCAAAATCCCTATTCTCCTTTATCAATTTCATAAAGTTTGTTCAAGTTCTTTCATCTACGGTTTGATTTTGATGTTCAAGACCACTTTGACCTCGATTATCTCTTGTTCCATTCATCGTTTGGGTAAGTTGTCTTTGTGAAAAACGTTGGTTTTTATCTAACTAACAAAAGCCCTCAATCAATTTTGCTGACTGATGGGGTTTTGTCATCAATTGCTTTCCGAACCGTTTAAAGGCATAATAGTCAAATTCTTTGACTACTCGATTACTCAATCTTCTGATCAAAACTAGCATTCAGGCCAGATGACTTTTTCATTCCTCATTAAATTTTGAGTGTACTGTTCAGAACCCGACTCCTGAATCGGAGTTCGGATTGTGAACAGTTCAGCTCGATTAAATATTAAAAACCTCATAACTTGAGTTTTACACATCCGTTTAACCTAACTACAATTGCGTTGTTCTCAGTTTTAGTACTAGTTTACTGTCTCAAAGTTCCAGGTTATTTTGTGTCAGATCAGTCAGCTCGCTTAAGGCTCGGGACTCGTTTAGTATCTTTATTTTATCGTTTAACTCGTCTAATTAATAAGGTGAGTAATCACTCCCCTATTTTACATATTTTAAACCTTTTGGCATGACATTATGTACCTTATAGTACTTTTATATATCTTATTTACATCACTTGCAAATCTCAAGTATTGTGTTATTGATCAATTGAATGTTATAAGCTATTTGCTTACTTGTTTACTTTTTCGTATTTGGAGAGGTACATCATAATCATATTAAAGTATGATCATACACCGCCTTAGTAGCCAAAGACCGTGCTCGTGCGTCATGGCCAAACGACACCATTATTTGTATTTATTTCGTCTTAGTAGCCACCGACCGTGTTTGTGAGTCATGGCCAAATGACACAAATTACTTGCTTTCATTTGATTGTTGATACTCATGATATTGATTTACATATTTTATATATAATATATTTACTATCAAAATTTGGTGATTACTTACTCAACATGTGTTGTTGAGAAACCTATTTTCACGCATATTGCAGGATGGTTATCTTGAGTGGTTGAAGTTATTGAAGAATCTAACCTAATTTATTTGACTTTTAGGATATTAAAATAAACAAGAGCATTTTATTTATTCGGTTATTTGTAATTTCTTTTGAATATTGTGTACTTGATTCGAATTTAATAAAATAACTAGATATTGTCACTAATATTGTATGTTAGTGTCTTGTGAGCTGTGAACCAAAAGTTTGTGCCCCAGCATTCCACCGTAGGTTGAGGTGTGACAATGGGGGAAGGGAATTTCATGAGTTACAAGTGTGATGGTTGAGATACAATAGTTTTTAGGGTTTAATGATGTGCTTTGATTAAGTATAATAAGTTATAACTTGTTTATGAAGTAATCCGCTCGATTAGGAAATGAAATAATGAATTGATGACGAAATCGGGTGTTTTAATTAATAAAATTCGTTCACAATATCAAAAGTATAAATTTGGACATGTTATAATATCATACGACTTATCTTAGGGCTTAAGTTACGTTAATTAGAACCAAATAGACTCGATTTAACATTAAAAATGAATAAGCGAGTCAAAACAAACAAAATCTGATGCAGCTCTCTCCCCACATCACACGGCCACATGGGGCTCCCCTCTCCACATGACGCAGAGTGAGGGGGGGGGTCTAACTTTGATTTTTGGCAAGTATAGTCACTGAACTTCTATAAACGCGAATTTTAGCCTTTAAAAGCGATATCAAAAGGTTCTAAAGGTTATTTGACGAACTTAAAAGTTATGAGGATATAAATTAAGTTAAATCAAGTTAAATAATAATAAATCCTACTTTTTATTAATACGAAAGATCCAAGATGTTACATATAATAGGTGTACTTGGTGGTTCCTAGCGTAGTTGCAAGCTCATAGATTGTCTTTCATTTACACATGTTGCATACGGACTGAGGTGAGTTTTGTGCTGTCCTTTTTACTTAAACCTTTTGGGCTGGATACATGCTGGTTTTAATTATGGTTTGATGCTTATCAAAATTGTTTTCTGCCATGTATTTGTCCCACTCAAAATTACACAATCATTAACTCATGGAGTGAGCCTATGGCTCGTATGGGTAGTACTATTTGGGAGACCCCCGCACACAGTGACCCTATGTCGAGTAAACCACACCGAGGCTGCGGACCATTGTGGCATATGACCTAAACATTTGATTATTTCTTGGCAGGGTAATAATCGGGGGGGGGGGGGACGGGTGACATTCGGTTGTAAGTCGAGGGGGGCTTATGATCAAATGCAGAATTGATTGTGGACTTGATTGATGTGCACTATGCTTTATACTTACATACACGCAAACTTTTACGCTTTCATACATTAACTCTTTTTATGTGTATGCGAGCTAAACTCACGAACTCACTAACTTTTTAGTTGACGCTTTTTAGCATGTATTCAGGTACGCTAAAGATAACAATTTGGATTAAGCATTGTAATGAGTATGACTAAAGATAGAAGCGTATGTCAAACATGAACAATGAAGATTAGTAAAACCAAACACGAGATTGCTGCAGTGTCAGAGATGAAATAGTTTTGTAGTTACACCTTGTCTTAAGTACATAGTTAAAACATTGTAACTTATTTTTATCAATAATATTCCGCTGTTTACATTTGCTACCAATTTGTCCATGAAACTCTTAGGCCCCCATGGAAGGGTGTGACAAACCAAACTCCTGTCATGTCTATACTAGTTCTCGTTTATTATTCCCTTTTTATTCATTGAAGTATTGTTTGTTGTTAGGAGGTACTTTCGTCAAGTTCGGTTTTATCAATTCGCTTAAGTCAAGATTCTCTTTTATTTATTATCTTTTCTCGCCTATTTTTTCATGCATTGACGTGCATTGTACGACTAGTTATTACATGCTTAGTTGTCTACTTGTGTATTTATTGTTGCTGATTGCTGGTCTCATCCTCATTAATATTATCATACGCCGTCCGAGTAATCATGTCTGAACTAGTGTCATGGTGAAAAGACTTATTTGTTTATTGTTATTATCACATCCGAGTAACTTGACCAACCTAGTGTCATAGTGAAAAGATTATTTGTTAAACGAATTGTTTCTAATACCGCATGCGCATAAGAATTGTCTTTTATTACTATTATATATAAAATTATGTATTTTACTCACTAAACATGTGTTGTTGACAAATATGTCTATTTTTACGCGTTGTTTCAGGTTACTTGTTTGGATGATTGAAGTTTGAAGCTTGTAGTTATGGGCTTTAGGATATCAACGCTAAAGACTAATTGTTTAGATTTATTTTCTATGGTTTGTTTGTTGTAGATATTGTGTACTTCAATTACAAATAAAATAATTAGATATTGACATTTATTTAATAGTGTCTTGTGAGCTACTAAACAATCTAAGTTGCGCCCCGACATATTCCGCTGTAGGTTGGGTGTGACATTGGTGTGTTGGTATAGCAAGAAACAAACAACTATTTCTAATTCAACTACTGCAAGCTGCACAACTTAAATGTTTTGGCTACTAAACCAACTACTGTATTTGGGACAACAACTATTAAAAACATCATTGAAATTGGATAGTGAAGTTGCTTTGAACACTATCAAAAAATGATTCTAGTACTTAAAGACAAAGCATATTGAGATCACACACCACTTTATAAGGGATTGTTATAAAAAAAGTTTGATTTCAATTGAATATATCCCATCTCAGGATGGGATAGCTGATGTGTTCACCAACGCACTAAATACAACTACTTTTTAAAGTCCGATTTATAGGTTGGGAATGTTAAACTTTGAATTAAATGCTTTTTTTTAAGAAAAAGAGTTGTCAAAAAAACAATTGATATTTGTTGATAAAATGTTTTACATTTTAATTAAAAAAACTTTTTTTTCTAATCACTTATTGATTTATAAAAAACAAAGGAAAACTATTGTTTCCACAAAAAGTATTGATAAGTATAATGTGCTGATCAATGTGTAAAAAGATTTTTTTTCAAAACTACTGATGAGAAAAATAATGATAATAACTGATAAAAACGATTCTTCTAATAAACTACTGGTTTATTTCAGTTTTGTAAAACTGTCTATCAGTGTTCAAAACTATTGATGCACAATAATTTTTTTTATTTACCAACAGTTTTTCTTTATATGAGTTTGAAAGTGGTCAGAGGCAACACATGTCGTCTAAGCATTGAATACGCATACTCGTCGACGCCGATGAATTCGGTTCAAAACTTGTCGGAGCCGACGAGTTTTGAAACGAATATTTTGAGAATATTCAAATAGAAGTTTAAAATTAAATCTTGGAAAAACCGTCAGATCCGACGGGTTTGGATCAAAGTTTGTTAGGGATGACAGATTTCGATCAACTTTGGTTTAGGAGGGTCGACGAGTTTGGTTCAAAATTTGTCGAAACTGACGGATTTCGATCAAAACGTGCCAGTGAAGACGGATTTGAAACACGTGGCTGGTTTTGATTTGCTCAAACAAAACTTGTCAGTAAAGACGGTTTTGGTTCAAAATTTATCTTCGCCAACAAGTTTTGGATGGATGTTTTTAGAATATTCAAAATTAGAGGGTCAAATAGGGAATCTCTCTTCTACAATGATTTATTTTAAGAATTTTTTCTGCATTTATTATTAAAATGCATAAAAAGTGATAAGTAATTACACTTTTCAAAGCACATTTAATATAAAGGCTTAATTAATAAAATATATTTAAAGTTAGAGGTGTTTGGGAGAGCTTTTAAATTTTGCTTATTTAATTTTTGAAAAACAAAATGTGTTTTGTAAAGCCTTTCAAAAACTTCAAAATTGAGCCTTTTAAAAATCTTTTAATAAACTACTGGTTTATTTCAGTTTTGTAAAACTATCTATCAGTGTTCAAAACTATTGATGCACAATAATTTTTTTTATTTACCAACAGTTTTTCTTTATATGAGTTTGAAAGTGGTCAGAGGCAACACATGTCGTCTAAGCATTGAATACGCATACTCGTCGACGCCGATGAATTCGGTTCAAAACTTGTCGGAGCCGACGAGTTTTGAAACGAATATTTTGAGAATATTCAAATAGAAGTTTAAAATTAAATCTTGGAAAAACCGTCAGATCCGACGGGTTTGGATCAAAGTTTGTTAGGGATGACAGATTTCGATCAACTTTGGTTTAGGAGGGTCGACGAGTTTGGTTCAAAATTTGTCGAAACTGACGGATTTCGATCAAAACGTGCCAGTGAAGACGGATTTGAAACACGTGGCTGGTTTTGATTTGCTCAAACAAAACTTGTCAGCAAAGACGGTTTTGGTTCAAAATTTATCTTCGCCAACAAGTTTTGGATGGATGTTTTTAGAATATTCAAAATTAGAGGGTCAAATAGGGAATCTCTCTTCTACAATGATTTATTTTAAGAATTTTTTCTGCATTTATTAGTAAAATGCATAAAAAGTGATAAGTAATTACACTTTTCAAAGTACATTTAATATAAAGGCTTAATTAATAAAATATATTTAAAGTTAGAGGTGTTTGGGAGAGCTTTTAAATTTTGCTTATTTAATTTTTGAAAAACAAAATGTGTTTTGTAAAGCCTTTCAAAAACTTCAAAATTGAGCCTTTTAAAAATCCTTTACTTTTCAAAAATCAAAAAAGCAAGTTTGAAAAGCTCATCCATACACTCCCTTATTATGATGCCATCCCGTTTTTCAACACAATGTGACTAGTTAAACCAGTCTAACTAAAGAATAGGTAAGACGTCTGGTTTACTATCTGGTCTGATTGTAACCGAGAGGCACACAATGTAAATAAACGTTAGTTTTTTACTTTTAGTTCAATTAATCATCTTCAAATACAAATAAGTTTTATATATTTATTAAAAGTAGTATGTCGTAAAGTAAACAACTGCTTTCTCTTGAGTATAGTATTTCTCTTGAGTATGGTGTTATTATAATTTTTAAGGATTTTTATATATTTCTCATTCATAATCTTTGAAATTACATATTTTCCTAAAATATAAGTTTTTAATGCAAAATATACAATGCTCTTTAAGCATAATTTAAGAAAATATGTAATTTCAAAGTTTAAAAAGAAGAAATACGTAAATGTCCCATTTTTAAAACCAATGATTAATAAAAAGAAAGAATGAAACATAGTATATACAACTATAAGTGTAAACACATCCAATGTCAAGTGGCGTTGTTTTGTTTTGTTTTTTTTTTTTCCTGTTTTTCTACAATGAGTTTTGATTATAATTGTATCTGATTACACAAATGTATTATTAAAGTGTATAATAAGTGATGACTTATTATACTTTTCATATAACAATATAATATAAAATACTTAATTAATTAAATATATTTAAATTAATTACGGCGTCATTTGGCTATTGAATATTGACCCGATTTAACCAGTTGAATCAGTTTGATCAATGAACTGATAAGACACCTAGCTTGCTATCTAGTCTGGTTATAACTTATAGGTACAAAATGACAATATACGCCAATTTTTTTACTTTTTATTTAATTCCATCATTTTAAACACAAATAACTATTATACATTTATTAGAGTGTAAACATACTATAAAATAAACATTTGGAGTATAAATATAACATTGTTATATAATTTGAAACCGATGATTCTCTAAAAAAAACTGAAACATCTTATAAAACACATCCATTATCATATGTTTTTTTTTCTTTTTCACTTTTCTAACAAATTTTAATTCAAATGTATCTTATTACAATAATTCATCAAAAAGGCCCATAAAAAGTGACATTTTATTACACTTTTGAAACAAAAAAAGTTAATGTAAAAGCCTTGATTAATTAACTAACCTTTCTTTATTGAAGTAATTAATTAAAGTCTTAAAACACCAAATATAAATAGTAAGTACCACAATAACCTTATCTGGTCAACCTTGAAAATGCCCACTTTCTTCTTTGTTTAGTCAGTCCCTTCGTCCCCACAACACACAGATAGATGATACACAGAGTATTATTATTATTATTATTATTATTATTATTATAGAGAGAGAGAGAGAGAGAGAGAGAGAGAGAGAAAGTGTGGGGGCAAAACTGCAGTGTTGGTCTCTACAATACTCAACAAAGTCTCCTTTTTTAAAGCATCTCTGGTCTTCTTCTTGTCTCCACTTTTCCGGCGACATCTCGCCGGAAAACCACCGATCACCGCGGCATTTATTTCTCCGGCGACATCCGTAGTTAAACCCAATTCACTTTTGATTTAAATTCATAAACAGTGATGGGTTTTTGGTAGTTTTGTAATTGGTGATCAGAGTTAAGGTTAATTATGAAGGCGCTAGCGAACGATTCGGGGTCGAATTTAATGACGGAGAATCCAGGCGCGGGACCAGGTTAGCTTCGTTGTTTTTTATAGATTTGCTGTTACGTAGGGGTGTGCACGAGTTGATTCAGTCTATGAGTTTTTAAAAAATGTTTGGTTTCTATGTTTTTGGTTGAACGTAATTCAGTTTTATCATTTGTGCTTGAAAATTATGGGAAAAAAAAGTTGATCAAAGTTAATAAATCTAGAAAAAAAGATAATTTGTTTGTTAATAGTTTATTTGATTATCGTACAAATATTTTGCTACACATTAAATTTGTATAAATTATTCAAAACCAAAATAAAAAATATGAAACTTATAAATTCTGCTCGGTTTATTTGTTTTTACTTACCCCAAAATCAAAACCGAACCACAAGTCTGGCTTTTATAACATAAAACCAAGCCGTTGATTTTTATTTAATCTAAATTATGCCTTTTGATTTTAGTTACACGCAAAACTAAAACCAAATTAAAAGTTACGTGTTTACAAAAACATAGAACTATATCATCGATTTTCGTTTAAATTCGTTTTTTTTCTATTTAATGCACACCCGTTGTTTAATTGTTTTATTATCATCGTTTTGAACTTCAAGTTGATATATATATTAATTATTAATAGTTGGAGAGAAGAAGTGTGTGATTAATCCAGAGCTATGGCAGACGTGTGCCGGACCTCTGGTGAACTTACCGGTGTCCGGAACTCACGTCGTTTATTTTCCTCAGGGGCACAGCGAACAGGTTATTATTATTATTATTATTATTATTATTATTTTAGTTTATGGTTTTCTGTGCATGAATAGTTTCTATTTACGAACTCTGCTTGTACCGTACAAGTGGATCGTGATGTATGCCACCGAATTTGATTTGTGGATATGGCTTAATTTGGTAGTACGGTACAACTGTTTAATGCACAGATGGGTCCTGGAGTATTCAAACAATTATTTGCAATTGTTATTTATGGAATTTATGACGGAGGAAATTACGGTTTAGATTGTTATTTTAGTTCAATTGTTTAAAATTTGTTGATTTTAAATATTGACCTTTCATTTTTGTTGTAGTTAACTCCACCGAGTTAAGAAATGGCGTTTTGGTCTTTTTAGACCAAGTAATTAAATAACATTTAATTGCATTTTGGTTTTTTTATACATGGCACAAGATGTTAAAGCAACATGTACAATCTGCTTTAACATTTAATGAGTCGGAGTTAATTGCAATGTAACTAAATAACCAAAGATTAAAATTATTTAAGCTGTTGGACCGAAATAACAATTTTTGACAAACCTCGGGAAAGAAATCACAATTTACTCTACGTTATGTTTTTTTATAATGATACTTAAAATCTTAGGCTGAGGGGTGCGGAGCGCTAGTCAGGGCGCGAGAGGACGTTCGCTCGCGCCCCGGGGCGCGAGAGCCACACCACCGGGGCGCGAGAGGGGCGCGAGAGGGGCGCGAGAGCGGAAAACGAGGCAGGCGCAAGGGAGGTAGCGCTCGTGAGCGGCCTTGGGAAGGGTAAATAGAGCCGTTGGGTTATGAATATAATTAAGATGTATATATAATAATAATGGTGGGTCTGATTTTGGGTGGCAGGGTTATAATTTTAACTGTGATTTGGTAATAAAGTATGAAGAAGAAGAAGAAGAAGAAGTACAGGGGAAGGTGACCTGGTGGCTCAATGCTATCTGTTTACACGCCTTGTCGTTTAATATTTGATATATTATTATTGACAGGAATAGTAATTAATTATTAGTTTATTACCAAGTAGTAATTAGTAATTAATCCGGAAGAGGTTGATCGAAGAAGACGAAGCCGAAGAATAAGAATAATGTTTTTCTTTAGTACTTTAATTTTTTTTTATATATTAATGTGTTTTTTTAATTAATGTGTGTTTTTTTTAAATAATTTCTTGTTTTTTTAATAATACGTTTTTTTAATACATTTATAAAAAAATAAAAAAATAAACCGCTCGCGCCCCCTCTCGCGCCCCTCCACACCATGCCCCGGGGCGCTATCACCACTACCAACACCCATCTTATCAAGTTTCTCTCTCTGCCACACGTCACAATATTATTGGATGGCGCCCCCACTCGCGCCCCCTCTCGCGCCCCCCACACCCCTCAGCCTTATACGAAATTTTTTTTTTCTAAACCATATCATTACATTTTATTAGAATCAAATGATGGTGATGGTTGGTGGGAGAGAATCTCTCTATGCAAATTTCATTTAGTGCACATAGGCTAGGTTAATGATGACAAGGGCAATTAGGTCATTTTGCTCTAAGTTTTTTCAACATAAAAACAATTATCTATGTTAAAGTTGTTACTTATGGTGTTAGATAATGGGCTAGCATATTTATCTATTATCATAATGTAAATGTCACATTTATTTTTATTTACAAAAGTGTGATTTTCTTTATATGACAATGCCATATACTATAGTTATGTTTGGACTTATAATCATTTTATGATTGCTATTTTTGTGGTAAAACTAGAATAGTTAGTACCTATCAAAAAGTTGTTGGCTTATATTAAGCCAATTAGTAAATATAATAAATAGAGTTGCCCCATTGGCTTTAGGCAGGAGGAAACTTATTGCATATCCACATTTCCCATGACAGGTCTAATTATTACAGTTTCAAATACTATAAGCACATTCAAAACACTATCTTAAATAACTGTATTATTACTATAAACGAGCCTAGCTGAGCTGAGTCAGGTTGGGCTCACGCTCAAGCTCGAATTAAACGAGTTGACTCGGTTTGGCTTGTAAAAAGCTCGTGATAGCTTGTGGCTCGTCGAGCTAGATTGCTAATTTATTTTATTTTATTTTCTTACACATTGATTTATAAAATATAAAAAAAATATTCTTTTGACATACACATAATACAAAATTTTTAAACATGAGAATTTATAACATTATGCTTATTATTTTAATCATTTAAATTATTTTCTTTTAATCAAGCAGATTCAAAATATTATTATTATTTTTTTTTGCCAATAAATTTAAATGCTATTATTATTAATATTATTATTATTATTGTTATGTATTTTAAAACTAAAGGTTTAACATAAACGAGCCATCGAGCGAGTCACGAACCTAGCCAACCCTAACTCGGGCTCGGCTCTGTGGGCTTGTTTAGAAACGTGCTTTTCAAGCGAGCCACGAGTTTTTAAGCATCCCTATTTCTGAGTACTAAAAGCGTTTACTTTATATTTAAATAAGCGGTTTTAGCGTCGTTGTAATAATATATACTTTTACAGGTTGCAGCGTCTATGAAAAAAGATGTTGATGCTCACATTTCAAATTATCCAAATCTCCCGTCAAAGCTGTTATGCATCCTTCATAGTGTCACGTTGCATGTATGCACATTATTATTCATACAAGTTACAACCGACTTTTTTATAAAATATAATCTTCCTTTTCAATATTTCTGTTATTATTTTTTAGGCTGATCCCGAAACAGATGAAGTCTATGCTAAGATGACACTGCAGCCTGTTCCTTCGGTATGGACACGAATCATTAGTTGTGTGCAACTTGTTTAGCTAAACATTTTTATGTTGATTACTGATTATATTGTTTTGTTGGTTTATAATCTTAAAACAGTTTGACAATGAGGCATTATTGAGGTCAGATCTTTCTATGAAAATAAATAGACCACAGACACAGTTTTTTTGCAAAACGTTGACCGCGAGTGATACGAGCACGCATGGAGGATTCTCGGTTCCTCGTCGAGCAGCTGAGAAAATATTCCCTGCACTCGTGAGCCAATTTTCTTATCCTGTATTTGTTAATTCTAGAGATGGCAAAATGGGCATATTGGGTCAAAATGGCTACGGTTTAAGTTGACCGGGCTGTTGAGTTGACCTGTAACACGTTTTAACAAAAGAATTGTAATCTTTAATAAACAGTTATTTCATATGATTATAGACCACGTGCGTGCGTGAAACCGAGAAAACTTATCCGTAACCGAAATAACCTAACCCAAATAAGAACTAATGGTTTCGTTTTATGTTCTTGTACCAACTCAATTTTTGGTTCGGTTTCGGGTTTGCATTTCATTAAAACCGAACCAAATTTATGGATTTTTCATCTTCAATTTTGAATGTTAAGTAACTTATAAGAATTTAATAAACAGTGTAACCCAAATATTTTAGGCCCAAATGCATAACAGTCAATTAATCATTGATTAACATGAAGAATTAGGCACGGAATCATTATTATGGACCTGTTTTTACTTTGCCGAAAAATTTTAAGCTCAAATTGCAAGACCAAAAAAGCGAAACCGAACCCAAAAAAATAAAACCAATAACTGAAACCGTATAATATAGACGCTATATTATTAAAAGATAATGCAATTTTTTGAATAAATCTATTTGATATAATTTAAACATTAAGAAGCACGGCCCATTTGACCTATTTTATTTTTGACCAAGTTTTTTATATTTGCCCAGATTCACCCAATGATAAGTAAACGGGTCAAAATTGCTCGCTTTAGTTAATTCTTGAAATCTTTATCTTAATTAATTTTGTGTAGGACTTTTCGATGCAACCACCTGCACAAGAACTTGAAGCATGGGACTTACATGATACCAAATGGACATTTCGTCATATTTACCGCGGTAAGTTTATCATTATCATAAACTTAATAATCCTAACCTTTCCTTCGAGTTTCGACCCAACCACATTTTGCTCAAAAACCTGTTTGACCTGTCACCGACCCAACTTGTCTGTCTTACCTGGTTTAGTAGGCTGTAAACAAGTCGAGCGCACAGGAATAGGGCATGAACATGTTCGTTCGTTTAACTTTAATAGAAGAAACGATCGAACACAAACAATTAAACTAATGAGGATTTCTTGATCATGAAGTTTTGCTATGAAAATGAGCGTGTTCATGTTCATTCGATTAAAGTATGAACGAACAGTTCACAAATGTTTATGAATTAAAGGTAACTGTACATAACGAACGAACATAATGAACCCGAAATCAATAAAAAGTAAACGTGAACATCGATCTGTCGTGCCATAAAATTAATAAAACTTGACTAAGTTGTATTATATTTTAACAACATAAAACTAGATTAAGTTTTAATGGACATGAAAATTTTAGAAAAATATAAAAGCGTACATAAGCGAATGAACTTAAGGAAACGTAAACTAATGAACATAAATGAACGTAAACCAACCGAACATTAATGAATTTAAATGAATGAATATTCATGAACATAAATGAACGAACAAGACATTTGTTAACATTTGCTGGTTTAACTAAATGAACAAAATTTGTTGCTCATGTTCGTTCATTAGCTCATTTATTTAATAAACTAACTTCTTACCGAACGGTTCATGAACAGTTCACTGAACATTGGTTCGTTTAGAGGCCTAAGGCATAGTATCATTGATAACATTCATATCGTATAATTTAGGGCAACCGAAGCGTCACCTGCTCACAACTGGTTGGAGTCTATTTGTTAATGGGAAGAAGCTTTTTGCCGGAGACGCGGTCTTGTTTATCAGGTAATGCTACTAAATGCTTCGTACTTGTAAACCAAATTAAAGTTATCAACTTTTTTTAGTAATTTTATTTTCTTTGCCATATAATAGGGATAAAAATCAGCAGCTGTTAGTAGGTGTAAGACGAGCTAACCAACAACAGGCCAATTTATCGTCATCGGTTATATCGAGTGATAGTATGCATATTGGAATATTGGCTGCTGCTGCTCATGCAGCTGCAAATAACAGCCCTTTCACTGTGTTTTATAATCCGAGGTAATTAAATACTTAACAAGAATTAATAAATAAAATAGAAAATTGCACAAATGGTCCCTGTGGTTTGACCATATTGCAAGTTTGGTCCCAAAATTTTAAAATTTTCAAACTTAGTTCTAGTTGGTTTTCAACATTTGTAAGAGAGTTGAACGTTTAGTCCCCACCGTTAGTTCTAGTTAGTTTTTAACATAGAAAGTGATGTCTTGTGCCATTCATGTGAGGGTAGTTGTGTCTTTTCAAAGTTGGAACCCTGGTAAATACTCTTTAAAACTCTAGAACTCTTTATGTCGAATTCATCACCTTCGATCAATACAAAATTGAAGGTTTAGTGCATAATCGAAGTTGATGAAGCCGACGTTAGTAGTTTATTGAGTTTGAATACTTTTTAGGGTTCCAAATTTGGAAAGACATGATTACTCTCACATGAATGACACATGAAATCACTTTTCCGGTAAAAACTAACTTGCACTAAATGCGCAACCCTGTCACAAATGTTTGGAGTAAGTTTGCAAGTTTTACGATCTGGAGGCCAAACTTGCAGTATGGTCAAACAACCGGGACAATTTGTGTGATTTTCTTTGAATAAAATGAACTAAAGTTTAATTCATTTCTTGAACAACAGGGTTAGTCCTTCAGAATTTGTTATTCCATTAGCCAAGTACTATAAAGCTGTGTGCAGTAACCAAATATCACTCGGTATGCGGTTCAGAATGATATTTGAAACCGAAGAATCAGGGACAAGAAGGTGGAAGTTTACCTTAATTGTTAAAAATTCTTGTTCTAATTTACTAGAAGTTTAAACCTTATAGTTTGTAAACTGCAGGTATATGGGTACAATTACAGGTATTAGTGATGTTGATCCAGTTAGATGGAAGAACTCACAATGGCGAAACTTGCAGGTATTTTCCATACACGTTGGGTTGAACCGAAATACTCCTGTTTAAGTTTTTAAAAAAAATATTATAGATTATTGATGTGCCTTCTTTAAAGCTATTTTTATTTTTATGTTACTTATGTTTGACTCATTGAGATAAAACACAATCTGAATTACGGCTGCAAACGATCCGTGCTGGCTCATTAATCTTAAGAAGCTGAAATTTTGGGCTTGGATTTTGGCTCGACAAAAGCTAGAGCCAGCTTGTGGTTGTTGAGCCGGCTTGCTTATTTAGAAAAAAAATTCAATTTAGTATTTCTTTTATATGATATCTATAAAAAAACTAGAAATAACATTTGTAACATACATTGATACATATAATGCAGAACTTATAACCTATAGAATTCACAGTTTATATATATATACACTAAAATTTTGGTTATAATTTATACATGTTAAAATATTAAGAGAATATTTAATATTTTTTTTTTCACTAAAAAGTCCATGTGGCCAAGGGCAAAGCTTTATGGTGGCCCAGGCCCTGTTTTTTGCTCCGTAGGGTTTGGCTTGCTTGTTTACAAACGAGCCGATTTCGAGCGAGCTGCGAGGTTTTTGAACAGACCTTATCTGAATCAACAGGTTCAATGATAAGTCTGCTTACTGCTAAATGATTCTATAATTGCAAGTAGGTTGGATGGGATGAGTCGACTGGTGGGGATGGGCGGACCCGTGTATCTGTTTGGGAGATCGAGCCCGTTACCGCACCCTTTTTCATCTGTCCAACACCTCAGTTTTACAGACCAAAGCGTCCAAGACAACCGGGAATGCTAGGTACATTGACCATCTTTGACCAAAAATATTTTATACAAACTCTTGAAGATTGTCTGGCCCCCACCCATAATTACTTTTGAAGAATATTTGACTTTTCAGATGATGAATCGGCTGAACTTGACAATTTGTTTAAACGAACTGTGCCTTGGTTGGGTGAAGATATGTCAACAAAAGATCCCGGTTTAAGTCTGGTCCAGTGGTTGAACATGCAGCAAAGCTCTTCACTTGCTAACTCGGGCCAGCCCAATTGCTTGAGCCCGTTATCTGGGCCCGTTTTGCAAAACTATGGACCACCGCAAATGCTTACTCAAAACAACTTGCAGTTCAGTAGTCAAAGTCAAAGGTCAACAATGCCACTTGACCAGTTGCAGAAACTGCCACAACCCACCAACATGTGCCCGTTAGCCTCATTGATGCAGCCTCATCAACAGTTGACCGATCCCAGTGAACAACTGAATAGACCGGGTCAAATACAAAGTCAACAGCCCCAGTTTCGTCCGCAAAGTTTACTTCAGCAGCAGTCATCACCGCAGAACCAGAACCATAATCCCTACAGAAGCCTGGGTCAAATTCAAAGTCAAAGTCAACAGTTACAAATGGCGAATAATCAGATTCCTTATGAGCTTCTACAAAAGCTTCATCAGCAGCAACAATCACTTTTAAGCCAACAATCTGCACCAGAACCGCAAGATCACGAAAAGCCACTGGTCAATGTTGATCAAAGTCAAAGCTTCTCTACGTCAATCTCAACAAGTCAAACAATTGACATGCCGCCTGAAACACACATAATGCCAAGAAGCAATAGCCAAACAAATCTTCGGTTTTCCCATCTTTCTCAACAACCAAAGATCCATCCAACCAATCAGATTTTGACACATGGCAACAGTTTGCTGACCTGGACCGCAGGTCAATCCGTGGTCACAGATGATGTCCCGTCACGGTCCACCTTGCCTTCAACAAATAACTTCCCAACATTGGTTTCATCGATGATTAATACCGGTTTAGCAATTCAAAATGTAACAGAAAATGTCAACTCTGTTCAAGATTCTCCATCGGTCAACACCTCAAAAATTCAAAGTCAAGGATTCTTGGCTCCACTTACATACATGAACAACAATATTATTAATGGGAATCAGATGGATTTCTTGGACAGTTCATCTTCAGCCACATCGGGTAGCATACCTCGAACCGATCATCATTTGCAATCGGATACAAACATTGATAATAATTTTGGAATGCCATCAATGATTGTTGACCCGTTGACCATAAAAGGGTCAACTGGAGGCATGTTTTCTCAGTCATTTGGAGTTCCAGATATGGATTTCAATCCCATTGACTCCACTTTGAATGATGGCAGCTTGTTGAACAGTGATGTGTGGGCCCCACCGCCACAGCAGTTTCAACGGAAGCGGACATATACCAAGGTCAGTTGTGTTACGAATTCTAAAGGATATGTAAACGAGCCAAATCGCTCGTGGGCTACTCGAGATTGGCTCGATTAAGTTTTAATCGAGCCACGTTAATTGAGGTCGAGCTCGAGCCTATAATAAGCTTGTCTAATAAACAAGCCCTAGCCCGAGCTTCACTTATCGACCTGGCTCGTGAGTGTAAACCATCCAACTATTTTTGTATAATTCTCATTTAATATATTAAATCCATATTTATATATTAATTATTATTGTGTATAAAAATAAGTGAATAATACATATTAAGTTGTAAAAATATCATTGTAAATGTATATAAATTAGTTAATAAATAATAATTGAGCATAGCCGAGCTCGAACTTGAAAAAACACTCACAAGCCGAGCTTGAATTCTGTATAATTTTCATTTATTAGATTAAAAATCTATATTTATATGATAATTATTTATATTATGTTTAAAAATAAGTAAAATAATATATATCAAATTTGTTAACTAAAATATATATTTAAAATAATGGTAAGTGCATATAAATTTAATAAATAGTAAATGAGCCAAGCCCAAGACGAGCTTGAGCTTGAAACACTACTCGCAAGCCATGCCAGGGCTTTAGAAGTAGAGCTTGAAACAAGCTGAGCTTGAGTTGAGTCAAGCTTCTGCATGGTTTGGCTTGACTTGTTTACACCCACACAATTTATTTTCAAAACGGGTTCCGTTGAAATGAAATGATGACAAATGGGTGGTTTTTGGTTTAACTTTAAATCTGGGTTAGTCGTTATCTAAGACAGCTACTTCAGTTCTGTGGAAAAAGTCAAACCAAATTCGCAGAACTGAAGTCGATATCTCGTCTATGAATAATGGGAGTTGGCTTTTCAAAATTGTATGTGTAGGTCTACAAGCGTGGAGCAGTGGGTAGATCAATTGATATATCCGCTTATTCAGGCTATGAGGAGCTTAAGCAAGACCTGGCCCGTCGTTTCGGGATTGAGGGTCAACTGGAGGATAGACAACGGGTCGGCTGGAGACTTGTCTATGTTGATCATGAAAATGATGTTCTCCTAGTTGGAGACGACCCATGGGAGTATGTCCATATTCTTCTCTTATACATATACACATGCACCTCGGGTAACAGGTTAAAACGGGCTCTCGTCAAAATGGGTTCGGGTCAAAATGCGTTATTTTTAATTAATATTCATTACTAAAAAACTTATTACAACCATGGTTTTCAGAAGCCTATTGAACCTGTCAGACCGGTTAACCAGTTGACCGGATCGGTTGGTCGGACCAGATCTATTTGTTTATTTAGATAGTTTCTTTCAAACACTTATTTTAATATTCATTCATTATTTGAGACTCAATGTTTTAATTATTTTAGTCTTAGTATTTTATTAAAATTACAAATTTCTATCAAAACATAAAATATTTTTTTTTATATTCTGTTTCTTATTAGGCATATAAATACACTTTCAATTTTATACTATTTATCACGTATTAAATCTGATCCAACCAGTCCGACTGCTTGACCAGTGAAAAGGTATAGGTCGCTGGTTCGCTGTGTAGTCCGTTTCTGAAAACATTGCTTACAACCTCTTATTATTCCAAAAACATATATTATCATCTTTTTGTACTCACATTAATTAGTTTTTGTATAATGCAAGAAAAGGTCTAAAGTGTTATATTTATGTTGTGGTGATGTATATGTTTTATGATTGATACAGGGAGTTTGTGAGCTGCGTACAGTGCATTAAAATCTTGTCACCTCAAGAAGTACAGCAGATGAGTTTGGATGGAGATTTCGGCGCGAACAATGTTGTTCAAAATCAAACTTGCAGTAGTTCAGATGTTTAGAAAAACAAAAGTTTTAACATTGGTTGCTGGTAGGAAGTTTGTTATGTCCTTAATTACATACATAGTCATAGAGAACTAATGGCTAAATTTGATAAATCTTTTGAGATTTTATAGGAGATGGTTGACAGTTAATTTCTTGGTGATTTCAGAATTTTAAATGTTAGTTTTGTGTCAACCAGGTTAAATTGGTGTTTACTGTTTTGTGTTCAAAGCCTTGTTATCTCAAACTGTAACAACACATTGTAGGTCTAATTTTTAAATTAAAAAGTTAAGTTTTTTTTCAAATTTCAAATTGATGTTTTAGGGCTTTTGACCGGAATTATGATACGAGTCGATTGTTGTAAAACTTACCTTGAAACAGTGCTTCAAACGACGAAATGGTGCTTCAACTCGGGTGTTTAAACTTCCAATTAAAAAAATCTAGCCGTTTGGAGCATCATTTCAAGGTAAGTTTTACATTAATCGACTCATACTCTACTTTCGATGAAAAGCCCTAAAACATCAGTTTGAAATTCGGAAAAATTTAACGGAGGTCCAACAAAAAAAATTAGTGTTAAAAGTGGGATCGCTGGCAGCTATTTTTCAGGGTGAGATTAGTATTGGGCAACTGCAAACCTGGTGGGATTATTAAAATCCAATTTTCCTTTAATATATTACATTTTTTATTTTTTTGGATTCTTACAATTCGCTCATTTGACAATGTTAGTCCTCTAGCTTTAACAGTTATGTTAAATCATTTTACAAACTTAAATCAAGAATTTAATAAGATTAAAACTGATTTCAATTTAGATTATTATCATAACAAACCGAGCCAATACCAACCGAATTCCTACCCCGTCTCCGACACAATGCACAGGTTTAACCGTTACCGATCGATTCCCCGTCGCAATGCGCGGGAGACTAGCAACTAGTTAGGATTATATTTTAAATGGTTTAGGCTTTGGTCTTGAAGTTTTGAATGTAGACATTTAGACTAAAAGAAGAAAATTAGGCTATCTGATTACAAATTTACACTAGATTAAGATTGGATGGTGGGCTTTGGTTCACCCTTCAAACACTATACATCCGCATCTAGTTGATTGCAACAAATTTACCATGAAAAAACACAAATGGAAGAGGGTAAATTTATTATAGTAATAGTTTAAGTTAATTAAATGTGATATGAATGGATAAAGAAAGTTAAAATTTTAGACTAAAAGAATAAAATTAGGCTATCTGATTACAAATTTACACTAGATTAAGATTGGATGATGGGCTTTGGTTCACCCTTCAAGCACTATACATCGCCTCTAATTGATCGCAACAAATTTACCATGAAGAAACACAAATGGATGAGGGTACATTTGTTATAGTAATAGTTTAAGTTAATTTAATGTGACATGAATGGATAAAGCTAACGCTAAAATTTTAAACCAAAAGAAGAAAATTAGGCTATCTGATTACAAATTTACACTAGATTAAGATTGGATGGTGGGCTTTGGTTGACCCTTCAAACACGATACATCTGCCTCTGGTTGATCCTAACAAATTTACCATGAAGAAACACAAATGGGTGAGGGTACATTTGTTATAGTAATAGTTTAAGTTAATCAACCACGCGCAATCAAACACTGTGGCCCCTCTTCCGCCCACAACATGCCCCAAATAGCCATGTCTAACACTACATAGCTTGTTTGTATAATTATGGTCATGTGCAAACGGCGTAAAGTCTCAGCAAACCGTGCCGGCTCCGTTTGAGTTTGTCAAACCAATAGTACTATTCACAAACCATCGGCTTGGAGTTAATCACCGTGTTAGTGGAGACTTTCATGTGTTAGTACTTAGATAATTCACATCATTACATGGTATAAGATATTCAAGTGTAAATAACATGTTTTTCACCCCAAAAGTTTGTAACACAGTTTAGAAAGAGTGGTCATGAAACTCACGGTTTAGTAGTTACTCAGTGTTGTATCAGTTTGTGGTTTGTCTCACTCGCTATCACTTAGTCTCTATAATCAATATTATAATAATATTAATATTTTAATATTATTATAATCTTCGTACTAATCTGGGCTATATAACTAGTCTGGGTATAGCTGTCACACCTAGAACATGTCAATAAGCTTAGATTGTGGCGTTGTTCAATGTCTAATGATTAAAACCGAACTTGGCTCAGTTTCACCGTTTTACCTGCTGGGCCAAGTTGATCGTTTACGCGTTTAGAAAACAGGTATGACAATATAAACTCGGGTAAACGTGTCGGTTAATAATATGATTAAATTTATAAAGAGAAATCATAGAGTAGATGTCTAGATTCGCTACGGGGCTCATTTCCGTTTATTCTGCCTGGTTTTGAGAAAAACGCGCACAATCCATTCGAATTGTCCGGATTTCTCACAGAGTTCGGTTTTACTCAATTAACCCGAAAATATGATTTTTGATTACTCTTGATGTTCTGATATTTTAACAGATTCGTTAATCACAAACCTGTCGGCTTTTATCAGAATTGAATTTGTTTAACTTTCAAATTAGCACAACTAATTATCCATTTATCGTTAAATTACGTAATTTATACACTCACTAATTAAAATATGTATATTTATATAAAAATATTTCTGTAATTATTTGTTGATTCAATAATTTATAAAAATTCATTTTATATGCTTTTTTTAACCCGTAAATCATCCGTTTATACCAAACGACTTACGAAAAATCCGATAAATTTATCAAGTGATCCAAATAACTCCCAAAATAGCCTATAAAATTCCCAGAACCTAAAAATCTTACCAACTTACCTTTTTGAGCCAAAAACAATCATAAAAACTCGAATGACCCCAAATTTTATATGTGATCATATTATGCCATACTAGATTTCTCACAAAATTTCATAATATTTCAAGTAGTTTAAGTATTTTTCCCAAATCAACGTCCCTAACCGGTAATAAATTCGCCAAAGATTCTCGGATGGTCGAAAAATTACAAAATTTGGATAGGGACTTATTCATATGCAATCCCTGATGTCCTTGCAAATCCTAAACAGCCCCTAAACGAGTGTTTCGGCAATACCTTTACGGTTTTCGTTGGTTTCAACTCTTTTCCTTAATTTTCTAGGTTCTAGTCCTTCTAAGTAATGTAACTATAGGTCCTATATCACAAACCAAGCATGTATCATCAAAAGATCAGCCTTGAAACATAGGGTTTCGATTAAGGTTCTAAACCGAACTTTTGAACCGTAAAAACGCAATTTAAACCCTCTAATCCATGTTTATGACCAAAAAAACTTATCAAATCAGGGTTCTAACCATGCGTAAGATCAAAACATGTTTTTGGACGAGTTTTAGGGTTTTTGCATGGTTAGAAGTGATTTTTGGTAATCAAACTATGTTTATATGTGTTTAAACATGCTTAAATAAGCTAGAAATTGATCAAATAAGGAGTTTTTACCATAGGGTTTGCTTGAAATTTGATAGAACAGCTAAAGCAGGTGCAAAGGTCCAGAATCTTGTTGAATTAAGTGAGAAAATGTTGATACACGACTTGGGCGTCTCGGTCTTAATTATTTTATTATTATATTGGTTGATAATGTAAGGGGAATTTTGGTAAATATAACCCCCATTGCTCTATTGTAAGGCCATTCGTTACTCCGTAACGAATGAGTCACATTCGTTATTGTCACACCCCAACCTAAGGTGGAATATGTCGGGGCGCGACATAATTGTATCATAGCTAAAAAGACACTAAAGTATAATACACGTGTCAATATCTAAATTATTCATTTCATATATCAAGTACACAAAGCAATACATTGTGTCAAAAGAAATAAACATTATAAATGAAAAATAATTAATTTTATGTAAAAGTCTTTATCCGTCATACAACCTAAAGTGTAACTATTCTTTAACTCGTTTTCTTCATCCAAGATAGCTACCTGCACCATGCGTGATGTGTTCTTAATTACATACAAATATTATATATATTTCCTACACTTGTTAGTACTTTTGAGCTTGTTTTTTGTTAAATATTACTCTCAAGAGGCTCATATGTGGGTATTAATTATTTCAAGAGACAGTGAGCTAAAATGTAGCGCTTTTTCTAGACTTGAAACCAACGAGTAAATGGTCGAATGGATGCTACATAACGCGTATAGTTGAATAAGAGTATTTAGTTTCAATGATAATTACTCTAACTAGATGGCAATTGATGAATATTAACGTACTTGTTTATTGGTTTTAATGATAGAACACAAGAACTAGGGCATGTGGTTCAGAATTGAAGTTCTGAATTATAACAAGAAATGAATATTACAAATCATTTGATGGAGCATGAAGCAGAATGTTAAGTTGGACTTCAAAGCAAGAAACAAAGTCAACCTAATTGTGTTGCACTTAAAATTTATTAGGCCCAGTCTTATTTTATTTAGCGAGGTCCATCAGATTACGAGGGCCGGAGTCCACGATTTAAAGTCAGCCTAATACAGTTTATAAAAAGAAAAAAAAACCCTACGGAGGGCGATTGGGAAGGAAGCAGCCGTGGGTTTTGAGAAGTTAGACAGGAAGAAAGCCACTTACTACATTATTATTATTATTTTCCGTGAAACACAGAAGAGAAAGAGAGAGCAGGGGGCTTACTTGGAGAGAGAAATTCAATCTTCTTGGGAGCAAGGCAATATTATAATTGCTGTCGGTGGAAACCTAGAAGTCAACAGAATAGACAACGCGAAGGACAGCCGCAAGGAAGCAAGTTTGTGTTCGGGTTCACGCCTACTCATTCGGACATGTTTCTTTTGGTTTGAGTTTATTATTTTTATTATGAACTTGATTGTTGAACCAATATATTTTGTTTTGTTCTTTAGCATGATTTGTAGCTAAATACTTGAACTACCTAGGTTGAGATGATTATTGATTTTATTTGACGGCTTATTTGGTTTTGATTTGTTACACGACATGATTATTATTGAAAAGCTTTATATAATTTGAACTTGGATGTGTTAAAATATTGTTTTTTATATAGTTATTGCTTTTGATTCTGCGTATGACTTTGATAGATTGATTGTGTGTCATTCGGTTAGGGTTCTACGTTTAGGTCATAGACTTGGTGTTTTTGATCTTGTTTTGGTTAGCACGACCATAGGAATCTTTTATGCAATTAATTATTAAAATTAAATAGGTTCACCTTTCTTGAGACCGAGAGGTAATAGGAAGTTGGTTTGTCTCGTTTCTTTATTCGGCTAGGTTAGAATTGCGCGAGAGCGAGTTTTGGTCTTGTCCGGTTTAAAATTGCGTGCAAAGAGGTGTCCTAGATCAAGTTAAATATTGTTACCCCTTTATCCCTAGAGTTGCTAGTACCAATTTTTAGTGGGTTTTGTGTCGTTGAGTCCGAGAAGAGATGCGTCATTAGGGTACCTTAGTAATCTTTATCCCGGTGGGTTAATTCAATCTTCTTAGATTCGTGAGGGTTAGTTGGTGAGACCGAGAGGTGATCTAGCGAACTTTAGTGAGCCTTAGTTGATTTTTTTTTATTTTTAAGATCCCGGTGTCGTGTGACTAGTTAATTCCATTAGCCGTTGAACTGTCAATAGGATTCTTACCTAGGTAGTCGTTTCTCCATATTCGTTACCTCGTTAGTGTTGTTAAGTTTTTTCGTTAATTTTGTTAAGTTTTCTATTTTTGGTAACTTTTGTCAGTCAGTCCAGTTAGTCTAGTTAAGTTATTTTAAAAAGAAAAACAAAAATTAAAATCAATTAAAATATTATTCTTAGGTAGGTCTTGTCTAGGGTTAGTGATCATTAGTGTCCTTACGTGTTCTCGTGTTCGATACTCGGACTTCCTAGGTCTATACTACTTGCGATCGGTACACTTGTCGGTTGTGTGTGGTTTTAGGATTTTCGTTTTAAATTTAAAGCTTAGTTGTGAGGGTCATTGTTATAGGGTTATCCGACGCACATCAATGCGTGAAAATATATAGTTTGTTAACATAAAGTTGAGCAAGTAATCACGGTTTTTGAATACATATAATGTTGAAAATGACAATTCCTTGAGATACATATGAACTACTACAACTAAGATAACAACAAAATATAAAATTTGTCTTTTCACTCGAATCACATAGATAACGAGCTACTCCGACGGCGTATGATCATACTAATGAGGATGAGGATGAGATACCAACCACCAAAACATAAAATAAACACATAGTTACATTTGCACGTATAACTAATCGAGCAATATCATATAACACAAATAATGGAATTGTAGTGAAATAAAATATTGAGTTGTGAACGCATAACGCCCCCCAAAATATAAAACGGTAAAAAGGGGGATGTGAATTACTTATCTTATTGAGTGGGTTAAAGAAGATGAGAGTGACGGTAAGAGTTAAGATAAAGCGGTCAAGCTCCTAGAAATGCGTCAACAAAAGGTCCTATTGTTAATGATAGTATAATTAATAATCAAGGATCTAACACGACAAATAAGGATTTGAGATTTTTACGTCTTTTAAGGATTGAATTTTATTACTATATTTGTGATTCGTCATTTAATATTATTATTGCCATCGTTGTTGTTGTTATTATTACTTTTATCATTATTATTAATATTTGATAATCCCCAAAGATTTTATTTATATTTTTCATGCGAAAGATTGATAGAAATCGTTATTAATTAATTATACAAAATATCTATATAACAGTTTAATGAGAAGCATAATTATATATATATATATATATATATATATATATATATATATATATATATATATATATTAACGGGAAAGATTATTCGATCTTTTAATGAAAAACATAATTGTATATATATTAATGGGAGAGATTATTTGATCTTCTAAATTAGTTCGGTTCATAGTTGTGAAAATAATTCCCATGTCATTTACTTTTAAAAATATATGATAAAAATATATGTATACTATATCATTTATTATTAAAGATACACATATTCTTAAAGGTACATATAATTATATATATTATAGTTAATTCAAGGAATGAGGGTTTCACGACGAGGAAAGGCGAGCGTATGGGGTTCGGTTTCACTAAACCAATGTTTATTAAATGTTTTATATTTAATTTAATGGTTAAAAAGTGATTTAAAATCATTAAAAAAATAATATCCAACAAAACCGGGACTGGGGAGGCTCGAACCCCCGTCCCCAGCCGGTCTGAAGTTAACAAACGATGCACCTGCCATCATGGCAGGTGTCTAACTTGGTTACAACATCAGCAGACTTAAATATATACAGATACACTGTTAAACCCAAATATGATAACAAGCCCTAGATCCCAAATCTGTTGAATTGCTAATTGTTTGTTTAGATTGATTTAGGGGTTTGGTTAATCATTGAAAGACGAGATGAATGCATTAATCAATTACCTATATTGATAACAGTTTGGAATAGATGTGTTTATATAGTGCTTTAAGGGTCGGTTACGCCATGGGTTTGACATTACGCAATTAGCTGTGATTGTGATTCGTTTTCTATAATTTACAAGTCAGTGTAATGCGTTTTTTGGTAACTAAACGATTTGGTGAGATCAATTTCTTGATTATGTCCGAAAATTGAGGTCCAAGAAATGGTTTGAGATGGGTTGTCGGCCGAAAGAAGAAGGAGGAAAAAAGGATTATTTTATTATTATAATCTTCGATTAACATTTGCATATTGGCCCTTCACCTTTGGCCAAGGTGCAAAGATGGGTTAAATTTTAGTTTAGGGGTTGTTTTGGCAATTCTTTGATGGATAGATTATTTTTTATGAAGAAAAATATAACTGAACTAATTTACGCGTTGTGAGATAAAATAAGCGATTGATAATAAATTTATTAATTTGATTTAATAACAATAGGCCGAAAATAAAAATTTAAAATGGGTTGGGTTTTAAGGTTCGAAATTTAAGGAATGTTTCAGTTATAATGTAAGCCACATTCGTTAACCTTGTTTAACGAATGTGTAAAACGAATGAAGGGCTATTCGTTAGATAAATGTAATGTGAATGAGTATGTTCATTCGTTATAGTTAATGTAATGAATGACACATTCGTTAAGTCTTAAGTTAATGAATGTGTCATCCCTTATATATAGTCTTAACATTATCCGTAATGTAATCGAAGTTTTGATTAATCTGTTTGTGCCTCGTTACTCTGCTGAAATTCCCTCAGAACACACACACACAAACACACACTAACTGTATCTACTTCGTATTAATCGTAATAGCATCATGAACATCACTTTGTCATCATCGATCTAGATCCACACAAGGTTCATCAAGTAGATGGAAGTGAGACTTCTGATTCAGAGACTGATTCTGATCATTCGTCACCTGAGCAAACAGAATCTTTTGCCTGCATGGCAAAGATTGAAGAGGTTTGTACTAACTCTTCATTTAATGTATCCTTGATTGAATCACATGAGACGGTAACTACCCAAGTTGTTACCGAGTGTAATAGTTGTGGTGAACTCAAAGTTAAACTTGTGTCCGCTTTACAACATAATACTACACTCGTGAACGAACTTTCCATGATTAATGAATGTTTCATACAAAAATCCAAATTGTTGGAACAATCTACACTTAAAATCAAGAATTTGTCTGTAAGTAATCATGATCTAAAAGCAAAAGTTAGCTGTAAACTTGTGATAGTTGAGCAACATTTTCAGGAGATTATCAAACTTCGAACTAACATTACCAAACTAGAGAATGAAATTATAGAGTTGAAAAATAAAATTGGAAAATTTAGAGACTCTTCATTTCTCTTGAATTAAATCATTGAAGTCAATAATGTGGCATAAGAAAAATGGTAAAGCGGGTTTGGGGTATGTTGAGATTCCTCCTCCTTTCAAAGGAGACTACACGAGCATTCCTGCTGTGGAGCAATCTACAAACTCAGAAATGGCCGTTGTTGATCCACCCAAAACTGAAAATGTTGAGACAACAAAACCAAAAATTCAAGAACCTGTTCATATTAAAAGTAGTTCAGTATTTCTTGAAAATGAACTAGATGGTTCAATTGAGGAATTACACAAACCGGAAGTGATTGTCAAAAACAATAACATACCTTCTGACAATTATATTCTGTGTGAACCTGAGGAATTTGAACACGCTGTGTATGGTTCGAAGCCCTCAAGAGATTCCTTGAAATCAGACAAGCCTACTGTGTCGAAAATGTTTTTAAATTAAAAGGCTTATCGAAAATGGTTTTCAGACAAAGAAGTTCCATTGAATCTTCTTAAGCCCGACATGATCGAAAGTGTTTTAATGATGACACTTCAAAATTTGCCGAACTTGAACAAAAATTTCAAAAATCTAAATCAATAAATGTTCAAGTGAAACCAGTTACAAATGTTATTCAACCTATAAATTTGTGAAATCATTGGGATTGGAAAGTTCTTTGAATACTACCAATCTTGAATTTTATAAACATAAAAAAGGATTAATTCATGAGGTTTCAAATTCAGTAACTGTTGAGAAACCAAAAATTGATGTTCATCAACCTAAGAACGAAAACAAGACTAGTATTCCACCACTGAAAAGTTTAGACAAGGTTGAAAACATCAAGTCATCAACTAAACAACCTAGTCCAATGGTTGAAATGAAAAACAATCGAAAGAATCTCAAGTTGATGATTCGTTCATAATGTATTCAAACATCAACCCGAGGAAAGTGGTTCGGGTTGAAGTTCCTAATGTATTAAACAAATTTGTAGACTTCGCTCAACCTATTTTTAAAAACACGAACTCGGGAGTAATTCATGATGGTTACCTATAGAAGAAAACAAAGAAACCCGTCACATATTCCTAAGTGCCAAAAACGAGTGTTAAATTAAACTTATCTCTGAAAATCTCAAAAGGAGAGCCCAAGACTGAGTCTTGGGGTGCCTTTTTGACCTAATCATTTTACTTTATGTGCAGAGTTCGTCTAAGTTTGTATCAGGACACAAGTGGATATTAGATAGTGGATGCTCTCGGCAAATTACCAGCAACCTTGATCTTTTTAACAATGTCAAAGATATTCAGGGAGGATATGTTGCATTCGCTGGTAATAATGGTGGAATGATTATGAAAGAGGCAGAGGTCTCAAATGGGATGATTACATTTAAGTGAGTTAATTATTGTGAAAAAGTAGATCACAATCTGTTGAGTGTTTCACAGATATGTGACAAGAAATATACTACTATTTTCACAGACAAGGAATGTGTTATCCTTCAACCGGGATACGCGATTCCTGAAGAGATGGTTGTCATGCGATCTCCTCAATTAAATGATATTTATGTCCTTTACATGAGTATTAATGCAAAGGTTTCACTCTCTGAAACATGTTTTTGTCTCCAAGGCAACAGAGAAACACTCGATTCTGTGGCATCGACGCACGGGGCACATCCACGTTCGCAAGATGAATCATCTAATTGCTAATGATTTGGTGGATGGTGTGACCCTCAAGAACTTCAAGTTGAATGATCATTGCATGGCGTGTAAGAAGGGGAAACAGAAGAAGAAGTAACACCCGTGCAAATCGATTAACTCGATTATCACGCCACTGGAACGACTTCACATTGATTTATTCGGTCCAGTGAATCGTACCAGTATTGCGGGTGATTCGTATTGTTTGGTTGTAACCGATGACTTCAAGGTACTCATGGGTTCTAAAGATCAGACACTTGTTTTAATTCAAAACCTTATCAGAAAGATCGAATCATTTTATAAACTGAAAATGAGACGAATTCGGAGTGATAATGGAACTGAGTTTAAAAAAAATGTATTGGATTTCTTTTGCATTAAAAAATGAATACATCGGGAATTCAGTGCACCGTATGTTCCTCAACAGAACGGCGTGTCTGAATGGAAGAATCAGACGTTGATACAAGCGGCTAGGACAATGCTTGCTGATTCTAAGCTTCCCGTTTAATTCTGGAACGAAGCCGTGAATACTGCCTGTTATACGTTGAATCGCGTCCTAACAGTAAAGAGGTCCAAGAAAATGAGTTATGAACTTCTGAATAATCGTAAGCCTAATCTAAAGTATTTAGAACCATTCAGGTGTCCATGTACGGTGTTGAAGAGAGATGCGGGGAAATTTGATGAAAAGGCATTTGAGGGTTACTTTCTGGGTTATAATTCTCCCAAGAAGCAAATCTTCAGTATTTCATCGGGATGTGTAGAAGAATGGTATCATGTAGATTGTCAAAGCTACACTACACCTCCAGCCGGCACGGGTCCTGATTCGATGTTCAACTATTATGGTTTATTTAATTCGTTCACACCAGTAGTTGATGAGATACTTGAAGACTTCGTACGATCGTATTTGGAGGAACAATATCTTTCGATTCCAAGTTTTCTTATTTTGATGAGAACGACACTCCTAACTTATCAGAGACATCTAATGATGGTTCTGATTCAATACCGTTGGATGAAGCTCAAGAGGCAACCGAGCTGATTTTAGTTGAAGATGTATCATCGACTGTCTCATTAGGCATAGCATAGGAAAATATCACCAATCTTGGTGATAATGTATCTGTACCTGCAAATCCTTCTTTAAGGATTCACACTAATCATCCGTAGGAACAAATAATTGGTGATGTGAACGATGGTGTTCGAACGAGACACCAGTTGGCTAATGTATGCGATGAGATGGTTGATTGTAACGTATCTCCTACAGATGATCCGATTTTGTGTGCTTATGCAGATTTGCATTCAACGAGGATTCTGAACATTGCACAATACACTTGCTTCCTATCTCAGATAGAACCAACAAGTGTCACAATGGCACTCAAGGAACCGTCTTGGATTAAAGTTATGTAGGAGGAGCTGCAGCAGTTTGTTAGACTGGGTGTATGGGATCTTATTGACAAACCTGACCATGTAAAAAGGGCTATATCGACTAAATGGGTTTATAAGTGCAAGAAAGACGACCGTGGGGTTATCGGGAGAAACAAGGCATGATTGTTCGTATTAGGATATAATCAACAAGAAGGCATTGACTATACGGAAGTGTACGCTCCTGTAGCATGACTGGAAGCGATACGCATATTTCTAGCCTACACAGCCTACAAAAAGTTCAAAGTTTATCAGATGGATGTTAAATTGGCGTTCTTGAATGGAGAAATTCATGAAGAAGTGTACGTGAAGCAACCTCCCGGCTTTGAAGATCCGAACTATACTGAGCATGTTTATCGATTAAACAAGGCTCTATATGGTTTACACCAAGCCCCGAGAGTTTGGTACAGCACATTGGCTGACCATTTGATTGATAGTGGCTTCAAGAGGGGAACTGTGTATTGTACCTTATTTTTCAAGAATGTTGGTGACGATCTGCTCCTCATCCAGATTTATGTGGACGATATCATTTTTGGTTCGACGAACGACAGCTTATGCAAAGAGTTCGAGACAACGACGTAGAAAAAATTCGAGATGAGTTCGATGGGAGAGATGAGCTTCTTTTTGGGACTGCAAGTTCACCAGTCTGATTCTAGGATTTTTATCCATCAGACAAAATATGTGAACAATGTCTTGAGCCGATTCAAGATATCTGCCGGAAAAACGCCTTCGACACCTCTTCCCGTGGGTCACAATTTGTCATCGGACGAATTGGAGGATACTATTGATCCGACCCTGTATCGAGCCATGATTGGTTCTCTTATGTATTTGACTGTATCACGTCCTGATATTATGTTTGCTGTTTGTTTATGTGCCAGGTATCAATCGAGTCCCCGAGTGACTCATTTGGCAGCAGTTAAGCGTATCTTACATTATCTGAGGGGAAATCCAGACATCGGGTTTTGGTACCCAAGGACGATAAGTTTGATCTGACGGCTTATACTAACTCGGATAACGGAGGATGCAAGATCAACTTCAAATCTACGACAGCGGGTTGCAGTTCTTAGGAAACCAGCTTGTTTCCTGGCAGTGTAAGAAGTAGACAACGGTCTCAACTTCAACAGCCGAAGCGGAGTACGTGGCGGCCTCGAGTTGCTGTTCATAGGTTCTTTGGATCCAGCAGCATCTGCGGGATTATGGTTTGAAGTTTCTTACTACTCCATCTTTATTGACAATTCGACCGCTATTTTAATAACCAAAAATCCGGTTCAACATTCCAAAACAAAACATATTGAAATCCGTTAACACTTTATACGCGATTGTTTTGTAAAGAAACTAATAAATATTGAAAAAATTCACACGGATTTTCAAAAGGCTGATCTTTATACCAAGGCTTTCGATAAAACGCGTTTTCAATACTTGCTTGGTATAAATGGTTTAAAAATGTTATCTGACTTTCAAAAGCTTGGATAAATCACTTTTATTTTCATTTTTCTTGTTCTTTAATATTTGTAGTTTTAGGGGGAGAAAAATATAAAAATCCAAAAATATTGTGGTTTTGGTTGTACAGAAAAATTAAAAACTCCAAAAACATTCAAATATTGAATAATTCAAAAACATTGAAAAATGAATATAAAAATCCAAAAATATTGTAGTTTGTTTGTACAGAAAAATTAAAAACTCCAAAAACATTTAAATATTGAAAAATTCAAAAACATTTAAAAATGCTCCCTAAAATGAGTTCTTGAGGAAAAAGGAAAAATAATAGTACATTGACGGGATTGATCTAGTACATGAATAAATTTGATTAAAAAATACGTAAGGCCAACAATATTATATGCAATGATAGGCTTGATAAACTATATAAGAACTGATAAGATATAAACATAACAAATGCCGAATTTAGTGGTACAACACCTTGAAGTTTGATACTATATCTGATTTAATAAAAGTCAAAAAGTCAAAAAGATTACTGTGTGTGCATGCGTTCATTTTTGAAGAAAATTCTGCTTTGTTTTATTTTTAATTTTGCAAAGAAATTCAGCTTTATTTTTTTCTTTAGTTTTATTCAAATATTGGATCCTCTCCTGCGCGATTAGATTATCCGACCTGAGGATTAATACTTGAGTATTCTGCTATATTTTTCTTGGTGCTTCGTATGAAATCTTGGACTTTCTCCCTGCGATAATACGGTATTATCCGAATTGGGAGTTAAGATTTTATACAATATTTTCTTATTTTATCTTTTTATTTTGTTAAAACGGAACCTTATCCGCGTGTAGTAATACCGATCTTAAGGGAAAAATTAAACGTTTTGCTTTGTTTTCATTTTATGATTTTTGCATGAGTCATAGTTAATCAAAAGTTTAAAGTCATATGAAAAATGTACATGTGAAAATTCACTGTATAAAAGATAGTAATATTATATCTGATTGGTGGGGTCCATATAAAATTCGTGCCTAACTGAACCTTAATAATATCGTAAAGTTTCCGAAAAGTTTGTTTATAGTTTTATAGGATAACTAGATCAGCAATCATCGCTGGGTTACGTGTATAATAATGTCAAAATTGAAGTGTTACTTAGAGATTTCTTTGTCAATATGATTCACTACTCGAACTCACAAAAATATGTATTGCATTAATATATATTAGTTGTTTTCTGCTTTACATTTACTGAATTTTATTTTAATTTGCAAAATTTTTAAAAATCCAAAAAGATTTTACTTTTTCTGCTTTATTTTTCGATTTACCAAGCTTGCGAATTGTATCAAATCAAAAAGACATGTTTTAGCCCAAAAGTTTTAAGTTAATCGTGCTTAACGTATTTTTAAAGTAAAAATCCATTTAAGTTAAACCTTACCGATCATTGAGTGATCGGGTATTTTAATGTATTCAATTGGAACCCTAATTGGGTTAATTGATTATTTAATTCATTCTTAAGAACCCTAATTGTTTTTAAATGATTATTTAAATCTTTAATGAGATTCAGTTTCATTCGCTAATGATACTGGAGATTCGTTAAAATTGTTTAACCAATATCAAGCCATACGTTATTTATACATAACGAATGACCACATTCGTTATGAAAGACATTCGCTTCCGCTGAACTAACGAATGGAAGACATTCGTATAAAAAGTTAACGAATGGAATGTTAATGTATCATTCGTTAAGTTTTAACGAATGTGAATCTGATTCGTTATATTTTAACGAATAAGGTTTTTAATTTAACGAATGAGGACGTTCGTTATTTCAAATTTAGCGAATATCCTCTATTCGCATGAAATTATTGCAAGTTTATAATCCCAAGGCAGACGAATGGACCGTTCATTCGCCTGTTCACTATTTCATTGATATACAAAGGAAACTCTAGCAAAAAATTTTCCAGAATTTCTACACTCGATTTCATTCAAATTGACTGATTTGTTGTTGTTATACAAGTAATGACGAATCTGGGAATACAAGATTTATAAGATTTGGATCAGGTTTTAGGGTGTAATTAACTGATTAAATAAACGGATATGAATATAACCATTACATAATCAAATGCAATCAATTTTGATGATATTAGTGATGGATAATCAACGGTTAACGTATTAAACGGGTTTCCGAGTTAGTTGAATGAATCAGAACGAAGATCATCGTCATTGACTTAATTAAGTCAAAGTTTATTGAACTTTGACTTAGTCAGAATTGAATCATATTCGTTATTGTTTAACGAATAATCAACTCATTCGCTAATAAAGCGAATTGGGTGATTCGTATATCCCTCATTGATTGTAACGAATAAGTTCATTAATTCGTTAAATGTAACGAATGTGAGATTAATGTAATAAATATCTAACGAATAAGTTGATTCGTTAGACTTGACCAATGTAACTGATTCGTTAAAAATAGACTCATACGAATGAGACATTTGTTTAAATATATAATAACGAATGAGGAGCTCATTCGTTAAGAAGTAGGATATTATTGAATATGATGTGCTGAAAGCGGTCTATAAAAACTTAACGTAACCTAGACACTCTAGTAAACCTAGACTCTCCTAATGCTAGACCACTAGACAGGCAAGTGTACCTAGGGAATGTAGTAAAGCCTAACGAAGTCCGGATATCGAACCCAAAGGACACTAGCGACACCTAAAACTAGACTCTGACTAAGAACTTAATGATTTTACTTATTTGACAATTAACTAATTAAACTAAAAATGAAAACTGCACTGACAAACTTCAACACTATGACTACCTAGATGAACTCAAAGATAGGAGAAGCACTACCTAGGTTTAGAATCCTACTTATGAGTCTTGGATCTCTCTCGGCTATGGAAACTATGATGGAACTGGTATCTTATAATACGACACCCTTAAGCAACCTAGTGGTTCCCTGATCATTCTCCGGGTGTGACCTACAGGGAAACTCTAAGGGACGTGTAAACTTACCGCACTACAAAAAAAATGTCATACAGTGACATACAAAAAGTGATACTAAAAATAAAAAAAGTGCCACTAAAAGCACCTTTAAGAATGTGTGGCACACAATAAAAGTGTCACTAGAAGTGGTGTCACTAAAACCTTTTAGTGTCACTTTTTGGATGTGTCACAAAGTTTTTGGGCTTTTAGTGACACTATTTTTTGTCACAATATAGAAAAAAGACTTTTGTGGCACAATTTTTATGACTTTAAAAAGTAATCCTAGTTACATATCCTTACTACTTTTAGTGGCATTTTATTTTTGCCACAACCTAAAATCAACTTTTGTGACATAAGTTTTGTGTTAGTAAAACCATTTCTATTTAAATATATTTATTTTGTTTGGTGCCACATAATTTTGCTACACAAATCACAACATTTACAATATAAAATAAAGTTCGCTAATGTAGAAATCATAATATTATAACTTCAATAATAAATTTAAAAAAAGAAAACATATTTCAAATGTTAAAAAAAGTCGTGTAATAAGTAACATATTCCAAATTTCAAATGCTTACACAATAAATTTAAATCTAAATGTCTATTTGGCTGATAGTTTCACTTTGATAGAATATTTCCAAATGTTTGTCAATTCCTCAAAACTTCTCATGATTTGTGTTCTGCCATTATCAACAATAAACATGTATAAGAAAATGGTCCGAATACCTAACAATTAGACAAAAAAAAAAAGAAACAACAAATAATGTGTGGCTATTTATAATTTTCCGAGATATAGACAAAAAATGAGCATATTACCTTAACTCTTATGTCAACAAAAATTTAAAGATCAATTGTCCAAACGTCTTTTTTGCCCTGTAAATAAAAAGTTTTGGATAATAAATTTCATCAGAAGATTACAACAACATAATCATATCCATTTAATATCCCAAAATAGTTTAAAAAAAGTAACAAGTTAAGAGTAATTACCATGATCATTATGACTTCTTGAAGATATTTCGTCAATTGATAAAGAGTTATTATGGGCCAACGAACCAATAGCAGGGACCAAAAAGGTATAAATTAAACAAATGCTAGTACATAAACACATAATATTATATAAAAGAACACATAATGGTTCACGAATGTAATTACCTGTATGTTCATATTGCTCATAACCGAAGACAAGTTTGCATTGGGAATATGTTCTTGGATGATGACAGCCATAGCACCATAGCACTGACTACACTCTTTAGCTGATCTTTAGTTTGTGAGCCTGTCGAAGAAGCCCTGTTACGTTTTGTTGCTGCCATATCATCTTTTCTCCGGGCGTTTAACTCTTGAGTAGTCATCCTTTGTAAAATCATCAGGATCAACGAGTGTGATTGTAGAATCATTTGAGATATCTTTTAATGAAGCCTAAACACATAACCAAATAGGTAATCATAAATTAAATAAAAAACACACCAATGATATATAATAACATTAAATTATACATTAGCATAACGTGAGAAGCTTTATCATCAATAATAGTTCCATTTTTATGGGTGTGAGTTTTTATATATTGTATAAGAAATCAAAGTTACACATTGTTACCTAAAATTCCGGAGTGGACCAGCTAGTAACAAGTTATTTAAACTGAGTTGGATTCAATCTTTTATCGGCATAGGCTCGTTAGATTAGCGATCCTACTCATGGACATAATGATCTAAATCACTGGAAAAAAGTAAAGGTAGTTGATTAACTTTTGATAAGTTTAATAACCAAATACAAAAGAAACTAATGGTTGAAATTAGTTACATCTAGTATTTGCAATTTGACTATATTTGAAATAGTTCGTATTTAAGAAATGCTAAAAATGTAATCAAATTGGTCAAATCCGGCTGGTTTGTTGCATTAATCTCAAAACATTTTACTCAAAAAGTTGGCATATTATTGAAAATAAATAAGTTCTTTAAAAAAACAATTCACAGACTAATCCGTTTTGGCCCGTTAATATACAAATTGTACTAGATGAATTAAACGAAAGATGATGAACATATCTTCCTAAGTATATGGGCTTTCCGAGGAAGATTCTAAACAAAAAAGTATATGCAGCAGGTTGAATTGGATTATGAAGTGCAACCAACGCAGGTTCAGGAATCTTGTATGACTAAATCAAAAGTCCATAAATGAAAGTTGATGCAGTTGTTCCTTGGTAGTAAGCAAACAATAAATCAAGTTACAATCTATAAGTTTGAAACTAACAAAATGGAATAAAATATGATACTTACATCACAAAGTACTACACAAAACTTAGATTCGATCAAACTCCAATATATTGACTCATTCATAAAATCAATTTTGTGTCAACATTTTAGATATGTAGGGGTTCACCAGCTTCTAAATGATTATTCAAAGAAAAGTCTTCTGACAAAACTATTATTAGACCCATTATACTATCTTCAAGTAGCAAAACAAATCTGCTTCAGTTGCAGTTGACTTTTTATGGTTAAACTTTGGCAAACTTTTTTAAGATTGACTACTTAAGCCCAAATTCAACTACCTTTACAACTCAGACTCCATTTCTATAACAATATTTATCAACACCACCGAATACCTGTGGGTGGTTTGCCCAATTCCGATCTCTGCAACTGATTATATTGGAGTGATATAATCATAATTTATAAAGGAAAATCTAAGAAAACTCTTAAAACAATGATACTACATTATGTTTATTGGGCTGCAAACAATTTGAATACTAATTCTAATCTAGATTTTCTTCTCATTCTTCCATTTTGATTTGCCTTCCACCTTTATACTTGGTGCTTTTGTTACCCTTTCGTAAACTCAATTTTCTATACTTTTATAATGTCAGAAGACAGAGAATATGTCAAATGTGATAATAAAGTTTAATAGTTAAGACTTAAACCATTTGGTACTTTAGTCACATGAATAAGTAACATGATCATAGGAACAAGTCTATAACCATTAATCAACACATATTAAAGTTTTGTTTTTTGAAAGAAAGTTTTAAAAGGTTGAACCCACCTCATATAGACCAACCATTCAGATTTCATACTTTGTTTCAGTCAATAAGAATGTGATATCTCATAGTCATTTAGTCGAACATATTGTGTGCACACAATAACATGAATTATGAACACACGATCCTAAACATATGTTAAATAAAACTATTACAATAGCAAATTGCAGAATATTGTAACATAAATCGAGTAGAAGGCTATAGTTCGAGAACAACATATCAAAAATCGAGCATACCTGATAATCGAGAAGACCTAATAATCTAGCAAAACCCTTGAATCAAGAAGGTTGAATCGTAAGAAAGATCAAACACTCGAGCATCAAACGTCTAGGGTTAAGAAAGAAATACAGAGAAGTTTGAGACGGTTAAAAATAATGGACAGATTTTTAGCCTTAAGAAACGAAGAATAATCATGTTTGATAAAAAAAAAGAGTTAATGGCCATTTTCGTCCCTGTGGTTTGCTGTTTTCGCCACTTCAGTCCAAAGTTTGAAATTTTGTCAATTTCGTCCTCACGGTTTTAAAAATTGGTCAATTACGTCCCACCGTCTAACGACATCCAAATATGTTGTTAGTTTCAGGGGTATTTTCGTCTATTACACATTTTAATAATTAAAACTTAATTTATGTATATTCCTTATACATACATACATACACACACACACACACACACACACACACACACACACACACACACATATATATATATATATATATATATATATATAACCTAAAATAATATAAACTCTCTCTCTCTCTCTCAACCGGAAGTCCAGCAGCCACCACCAACCCACAACCACTTATGACCACCACAACCACCGCCTATGACCACCGCATCCTATCAGCCCCACCGCGTGCTACCAAACACGTTTCTATTTGTTGGGCTATATAACCATGAATCTGGCGTACAGTGTACGCTTTCTAAGCTAATAACCGTTTTCCCTCCCTCAACCTCAAAAATCCCCCACCAGAACCACCATGGCTGAATTCCAACCGTCTCCGGCAACGGCAGTCATGACCGCTGAAACTTACGCACCGGATGTGAATCCGCAGGTTCAGGTGGTTTCTCCGGAGATCCTAGATGCTCCAATGGCTCTAGCGGACGGTCTAATGCAACCAGCGGTTGATATTACTGTGGATCTGAGCATGTTGTTGGCTGAGATAATGAGAGTGGATCCTTGGTAACACGCGGTGGGGCTGATAGGATGCGGTGGTCATAGACGGTGGTAGTGGTGGTCATAAGTGGTTGTAGGTTGGTGGTGGCTGTCGGACATCCGGTTGAGAGAGAGAGAGAGAGAGAGAGTTTATATTATTTTAGGTTATATATATATATATGTATGTATGTATAAGGAATATATATAAATTAAGTTTTAATTATTAAAATGCGTAATAGACGAAAATACCCCTGAAACTAACGACATATTTGGATGTCGTTAGACGGTGGGACGTAATTGGCCAATTTTTAAAACCGTGAGGACGAAATTGACAAAATTTCAAACTTTGGACCGAAATGGCGAAAACAGCAAACCACAGAGACGAAAATGGCCATTAACTCAAAAAAAAAACAAATTACCCAGGCTTTTAACTGTTTGACTAAAAATAAAAAAATAAAAAAATAAATACACTTACACAAATTGAAATTTTTTTCTTGAAAAGAAACTACAATTATATTGATTGAAGAATGAGTTACGGTTTTTCTTTAAAATAATTAGGAAAAAATACGTATATTTAAATCAATATTTTTATAACCGGATGGAACAGGCTATCGGTTCAGTGGTTCGACCTGCCAACCAAATTCTGCCTCAAAAAATGACAGTCAAGGCTAAAAAAATGTTAAATAAAAAAAATAAAAAATTTCCCGTAATAAACCGGTATAACCGGTCCGGTAATCTGGTCGGACCGGTGAACTGGTTCAAACTAACCGGCTAGTTTTTTGAGGAGCGGCAAACTACATAGAACTAAATCGGTCAGTGACCGAATCCCAGTCGAACAGGTATAACCAGCTAAACTAGTCTGGTCTCAAAAACTTTGATATAAATAAGCAATGACAGGTCTTTGATTTAAATACAAAACAATGTTACATGAAAGGAATATGTAAAATAACTTTTTTAAAAGTAAACAAAAGTTTAGAGGAGATAAAAAAATAAAATAAAATAACTTAATAGTTTTAAATTAATATTTTCAATGAATATCATTAAATGCAATAAATTGTTATAGTGGAGTAGTGTGTTAAATAAAATTCTTAAAGGCAATGAAAGTTCAGAAGAGTGAGTATGACAAGTAGAGAAGATGGTACGTTTAGTCTAACCTATATTATGATTGTTGTCACTCTAATTGGTAGATTAGAGTCATTATCACTCATATAGTTGGTTATGATTATATATAACCATATGCAATTCATTATAGCTCCTTAAGTAATACCAATAGGTTCTTTTATGCCAACCTTGGCCAAGCAATATCAATAATAGTCAAACTTGGTCAATGACATCGGTACTCGTCGATTTGAAAGCATGGTTAATCTTCGGCAATGTCGACCAATATTGGTCTATGATGGCGAATAATATTAGTTAATGATGGTTCATATTGGCTAATGAGGATATGATGGTTCTTTTATGATTATTGGTTAAATAGGGTCAGTATTAATTAAAAGTAATACTAAAATAGTTAATTAGGCTTGACCTTGGTAAGTGTGTATCTAATAGGATCAATGATAGTCAATGGGGTTTAATGATGTTCAATTATAATGAGTATAAGCTACTTGTAGTCAATGAGGGTCAATATTGGTCAACCGATGGCTGATATTATTCAATTAGGGCTAGCATTTAGCAATGGTCGTTTAGAGTACGGCCAATATGGGTCACACGCACACACATATAAGTGATTCTTTGAAAATTATTAGGACTTAGTATGACTAATTAACACATCTATTACCTAGTATGTTACGTTAGGTCAGCCATGGCCAGTATTGGTCAGTTAAGGTCAATGAGTGTTAAAGATGGTGATACATAAACATAAAATGACTCATTATGACTCACGATCACATCTATAACATAGTTTGACTCGCTAAGTCAACCTTTGTCAAACATTATTTGCAATGGTTGATATTAATTAAAGATGGCCAATCAGGGCAAGTAGGATCAATTATGGCCAATATTGATCGCGACTGATTATTAATAGTCAATATGGGTGAATTAGGGTCAATATTGGTCAACGACCCTAATTATGGCTTGATTCCAAAGTTGATATTTAGGGTCAGTAATTGGTTATAATGATCATTTAGGGATATAATGACCGATTGAAGTAGTAGGATAAATCAAGGTTGATGAAACTCAGATAAACAAAATATTTTTATTATTTACAAATAAATGAAAATTATTATATTATTAATAATTTTTTTTAAATAATTATTAGTTATTCTATACTTAATCCCTCACTTGTAGCTTAGTGGTAGGAAGACTTGGATTTTCCAGTGGATACCCAAGTTCGAATACCACTTGTGTCGCTTTGTGGTGGATATTGTTAATGAAGGATTTGTCAGTTTGGATTCCGAGCCCACCTGGGTTTTAGTCCGACCGTGTGTATTCCGCTCTTGTGGTGGCACAATGACTTTCAAGTGACAGCCAGCGGTATGGTATCCTAGGGGAACGCCCAAACCAAACTTTGAAGCCATGTGGGCCTCGTTAAGACAACATAGTCTGGCCAAAGTGAGGCATTGGGGTTCTCCAAATTTGAAGAGTACAGTAGCTTAAATACAAGAAATTTGTCGTTTTAAAAATTATTCTATACTTATAAGGAAGCATTTATAAGATCATAATAACTGGAAACTAACATTTAGTTTCAAACAATTTTTTTTACGTTAAATATTTATTAAATTGTCAATTTCCCTCCAATATATCAAAATAACACCGCCAAAATCAATTTTACCTCCAAATTTTATTTTAGACATCTTTCAGATTTAACGCAAAATAATTTGGGTTTCCTCCAACGCAAAACTTTTTAGATCGTCTACCCCACCATATCAACGCACATGATTTTAAAGTATGTTATATTGGACATACCTAAGAAGATTTTGGAGCAAAAACCTTAGCCAAAACAGCCCGGAACTGCTCAATTGGACAGCCACCCGGTAAGCCTAAAACAAGCGGTTTTATGATCAATACGCGAGATATAAAGATGGTTCAAGGTGTAAAAGACTAGAGAGGACATGGGACTAACCTTGATGATGTGTGACTAATAACCCTATGATAATGACCCTCACAACTAAGTTTTAATATTAAAACGAAAATCCTAAAACCACACACAACCGGCAAGTGTACCGATCGCAAGTAGTATAGACCTAGGAAGTCCGAGTATCGAACACGTGGACACGTAAGACGCTAACGAATACTGACCCTAGACAAGACCTACCTTAGAATAATAGTTAATTGATTTTTGATTTCTTTTAACTTAACTGAACTAACTGGACTAACTAACAAAACTTACCAAAAATAGAAAACTTATCGACAAACTAGCTGTGTTAACTTAGGATGGAGAAAAACGTCTACCTAGGTCTGAATCAAATTGTAGGCCTAACAAGCTAATGGATTGAACGACTTCAAGACACCGGTCCCTAAAGATGACACGACTAAGGATAGCTCGGGCTCACTGGATCACCTCTCGGTCTCACTCAACAAGCCTAAACTACTCAAAATCGCCTAAAACGACCAAACCGGGAAACAATTGCTAACGTGTTCTAATGAAGGATCACCTCTCGGTCTCACCAACACTCGACCCTAATGGCAATGAATACTACACAACCAAGGATAGAAGAACAATTCAACTTAAACTAAAATAGATCAACTAGTCGCTCAAAACACCTAAACTTGATAAGAAACGAACTCGGTCTCGCGCAATCCTTATTCTAGCATGCAAAGGAAATGAGACAACCCTAACTTCCTATCACCTCTCGGTCTCAAAGAAGATGTCTAACCGCTGTACTTAATCCAATAAATCATGCAACAAAACCCTACGGTGGTACCTACCGCAAACAAACCCTAAACACCAAGTCTAGAATCAAACAATGCACCGATCAATCAATACAAAACTAATCAATCAACACACGGGGTTTATGCAATAAATTGATATAATTTCCAGCCACTAAACACAACCTATTTCATGTCTAAATCAAACTTTACAATAACAATTAATGTCTATTAATAAAACAATCCATAAAACCTATCAAACACTAACAATAATCATCATTCCTAGGTAGAACTAACAAGATTAGCCTCTCATAATTTTTGGACAGCCATGAACATTTAATAAACACATCATTAAACTCATACCAATCATCATAATAATCATCCAACAATCAGCAATAATCAATAACAAATCAATCTTTCAAGTAATTGCAAAACTAGTTAACAATTAAACAAGAAAATCAAAGTTGATGAACAATGAAATTATTGAAAGGATATGGCTGTTTTGGGCTGCTCTCGTGGCTGTAAAAACTGAAGGTGAATGATCCCGAGACTTGGTTCTTGTGTCTTCTTCCTTCCCTAGCCCTCTCACGATCAAACTCTAAGCCGAAAAAAGTTTTTCCTTCTCTCCCTTGCTGCTGCCTGGCCGATCGCTAGCTTGCTGCCCTCCTAGGGTTTTTTTTTCTTTTTTTATATTATGTTATAATATGAGGCTTGGGCTTTTTCATGTTGTAGACGGGCCGGGCTTTGAGTTTTACTTGAAAACGTATGCGTAAAAGGCTCGTAAACTGCTCCAAAAGTCCGGTTTTCTTCAATCTTTCACCCATAGCCTACAAAATAAAGATTAATATGTAAAAGCTATCTAAAACGAGTTAAAACACATAAAATGTAATACAAAAACGTAGATAAAAGGTGCGGAAAATACGAGTGTTTTACAACACATCACTTAAATTGAAGTTTTAAGCTTGGAATTGGCTGAAAAAAAAAGAAAATCGAAGCCCTATGGCTGCTGCACTAGTCCGATCGGCCAAGAGAGGGGCTAGGGTTTTTAGTTTTATGATATAAAACAACAAGTTACACTCTAGTCCCTCATTTAAAAAAGGTGGAACAAGTTGAGTGAAAAGTTAAATAATTTAACGTACCCATTAGAAGGTCATCAAGGATTGCCGGATAACTCCCGAGAATGTACATACTTTACATGCATTAAATCATTTGCTGGAAATTGACGGGCATTACAGATATCGAACCCAAAGGACACTAGTGACACCTAAAACTAAACTCTGACTAAGAACTTAATAATTTAACTTATTTGACAATTAACTAATTAAACTAAAAAAGTAAAACTAACACTGACAAACTTCAACACTACGACTACCTAGACGAACTCAAAGATAGGAGAAGCACTACTTAGGTTTACAATCCTACTTATGAATCTTGGATCTCTCTTGGCTATGGAAACTATGATGGAACCGGGATCTAATAATACGACACCCTTAAGCAACCTAGTGGATCCCTGAACATTCTCCGGGGGGAAACTCTAAGGGGCATGTAAACTTACCGGTTGGTCGGATTACCTGTCAGTCTCTCGAACAACACTAAAGTACCCTAAAAGACAGATCACCCATCGGTCTCACTATCTCAATACACCCTAAAGTGCAAGGGGTAACCTAAGAACAATCGATAAGACACGGAGTTACAATGAAACTAGGGAAATCTAGGAAACCTCCTGTCAGAGTGTTCTAGCCTAAACACCTAATCCCAAGGACAACCCGACTATCTATCACCTCTCAGTCTCTAGATAGGTAGAATATAAAGTCCTAACAAATCACCAATCAATGTTCCTATGGATTACTACGTCTAGCAAAACCATAAAATAATCACCAACAAAAAGTAAGCGACCTAAACATGCATCTATAATAGAAATACATCCAACAAGAGACATGCGAAACAAAGAAAGAGAATAAATCAAACCTAAATATGCATACACATCATAACAATTATAATCAAGTTCTTTACTTTAGCATTAAACCAACAATAAGATCCAATAAACCAAAAAAAATCGGTAAATCACAAAGTAATCATCAAATACCTAGGTAGAACGGGAATCTAGCCAACAATCATCAACAACAGTAGCAATAGATCATAGTCATTCAAATACATGCTCTGGAATAGATGAAAACATAAGAACAACCAAATAAACGAACCCGAGACTCGCTTAATGATTAATCTGGTGCACCGGCCTTTAATATCTCAATCCTGAACACTCTCCTGCTCCAAAATCGCCTCAAGAGTCCCTGAGGGACGGCTAAACGTTTCTTCCATCATTTAGGGTTGTAAAAATTGCTTAAATAGGAGTTTCTAAAATTTTTGCCGACATAAGGGTTCTCCGCGCATGGCGGGGAACATGGCCTATTCCGCCACAATGCGCGAGGAACTTCTTTTCCAGATTTTTTATATATTTTTTATTTGGCTTTCCCGTTTTTCATGCTATTCCTCGTACGATCTGAATCTCCATCGTGTAGCCTCATTTTCCGCTCTTTTTATGCACCGCTACCTGTAAACATGAAAAACCGTAAATACATGCCATTATTTATATATAAACAATGAAATTAAACATGATTTATTAAATAAACGAGCATTAAAACCATATGTGTTTTGCAACACATCAAACATCCCCATACATAATCTTTTTTCGTCCTCGAAAAATATATCATGCAATGGAATCATAATTCAAAATCGATCTTTAAAACGTATAGGTTAATTTTTTAGCATAGATAAATTCAAAAAACGTGATTGCCGATATTGTTTTCCACTTAAACTCAGCCACCAGCCTATCAAGCCCCCCCGTCATATTTATCGATTAAGTTCAAGTGATATCAATAAACCTATAGGTCTCACACCTAAAGAGTTACGGATCTGCTTACACCCATCTCAAGCATAATCAATAAAGTTAAAAACCGAGTTAAAGCAGACTGGTTCAACCTATCACCATAAGCTAAAAACCATTTAATGGTAAGAAGAAAATGCACTTATATGGAATTTAGATGGATGAACGGTCAAGTGAGGTCGTACGAGCAATACCTAAACCTAAAACTATATTAGCGGATTTCGACCCAGCATTGTTTCACCCGAGCTGCAACCCAGTATATGACGATCCCAGGCCTCCACCCTTAGTATTTCCTAAAAGTATTTATTGACTAAAAACCTAGAGCCCCAATAGTGTATTCTCAGAGTCACCATCCCCTTGGTAACACATAAGCTCTCGGCCCCGTCTAGTATGTGCCTTTTGGCCTCTTTTTCTATTTTTGATTTTTTTTCTTTTTTTTTTTCATTTTGTTTTGTGAATGCTTCTTTGGCATTTGCATTACTTTCTCATTCACTTTTATTTTTTAAATAATTACACATCTTTGATGTACGTTTAACAAAATTTTGTACTCTTAGGCATCTTTTACCTAAATACATAACTATTTTCTAAGCTCATATAAATTTGGACAAGGCGGGGCACCATCACTCGTTAATTACTTTCATAAAACAAAGTGGCGTGCTAGTTTTAGGTGCATGTAATTCTCACCACCTTAAGGAAGTCAAATTACGGTAATACTCGCTATGCCTTATCGAATTTTCAACTTCACTATCACACCTCAAGATGAGAGCCCACAAGGTTTATGATTATTAGGTTTATTAATAATAATCAAGGGATACCTTTCAAATCTAGTTGGGCCTACCGACACATCCCAAGCTAAGTGCGCTATCTTTTTATTTAATCTCATATGTAATAGTAGTTTTAAAAGACCAATCTTAAATTTTTCTATCATTTTCCATTATTTTGCAATCAAAATTTAAATTTTCTGGGCATTTTTCAAAAATTTTCAATTTTTTTTTATATTTTTTCGAAATTTTTTTTGTTAGCTTATTTTTATTTTTCTTTTAAATCAATATGTCAGTTCCCCATCCCCACACTTAATTTTCACATTGTCCTCAATGTGAGACAAGGAAAAGACATACATAACGCGGAAAGAAAAATAAAGTGGAACAGACTCCCCTGGTAAATTGCAGTAGTCGTGTTCCGTGCCCTCTAATTCGAACACGATCAACAAATGCTGCAATAACGTAATATCCCACAAACGAAAGCGGTAATCCTAAAGCAACTTACATCCACACATTTGTTGAAAAACCATAGCTCAGCAACCATCACATAAGAAACTTTGGATTAACCTGCAAGCACGAGAAGAAACATCCGACAAAAGATAGAACTAAAAATAAAAAAGAAAAATAAAATAAAAAGAAAAGATATTACTGGGTTGCCTCCGGGAAGCGCTAAGTTTACAGAAGAGTCTTTAGCCGGACTCGCATCCAAACTTCAATCAGGAGGCTTCTCCTTTATCCTTTTCCCATCAATGCTCCTCAACACTCTCCTCTTGTAATTAGTTGGGAAGAAACCAACTGCAAATCTCTTATGGACCCAAACATATAAATTTAACCCGGGCCACCAACTTTTGAATTTCCCAGGACAGAACTGTATGGTATGCATGTAATCCAATAGGTGGTCATCCCTACATGATAATTTGGTAAAGTTAGGCATGTATGATGAATTCTTATGCACATTTCGATCCCTGAGCCTTGGTATCCTTTCTCAATAGGTTCGGATCCAAAGTACCAAAGCGTGGAATACTGATAATCTGAGCCAACATGGCTATCGCTCTGCTGAACCAGAGGTGGGACTTCATCATCCATTATGGTATCCTGTCCTGGGGTGTGTTCCGGCTCGCAAACAATTTGCTCAGTACCGCTAGTCAAACGCTCCTCTCGATCTTCGGCCACCATTCGCTCAATACCCTGAAATTCTCATTCATTTTTCTAATTGCTTCATCAAATTCCATTATATGTTGCTCAGTTCTAATTCTACTTTGCTCTAGATCCCAACAATCACAACTATTTAAACGTTTTTGCAACAACTCACCTGTGAATCTGGCGAGCTTGCGTATAGATGGTGATTGGCATTGAGGCTCATACGGTTATGAGTAAGGTCGATGATCTTCATACTCGTATGTGCGACCACCTTGTGAATAATAGAAATCATGTGACCAATGGGGTCCACCACATATCTCACACAAAACTTCCCTAAAACGATCCCGATGAAAATAATTGTATCCATGTGGCGGTTTCTATAGTAATGCTCCATAATAATCACTTCAATGGAAACTCAAACAAAACGGATCATGGGCACCAAATATATAAATAATAATATTAAAAAAATTACTTGACACACTAAAAATAACTCTCTAAGACTTACTAGATGCAGACAATTAGACAAACAATTAAGTGACTCACTAGACTAATCACAAAATACACAATGACATGGAATCACAAGACACACCACAACTCAAGACATAAAAAGACCAATTAACCAATTAAGTTCTATCAAAGCTAGTTTCGCTATCGCCTAAGTATCCCCGGCAACGGCGCCAAAAACTTGATGTGCTGAAAGCGGTCTATAAAAACTTAACCAAACCTAGACACTCTAGTGTTTTAAATTTATAAACCTAGACTCTCCTAATGCTAGACCACTAGACAGGCAAGTGTACCTATCCAATGTAGTAAAGCCTAATGAAGTCCGGATATTGTAAGACCCCAAAATCCGGGAATCTCACAGTTGGTAATCATGACAAAACTTTTGCAAAAATTTAAACCTCAAATCAATTCACTTTATTTCGAAAACCAATTCAGAGTTTAAGATCAGCGGAAAAATCATAAGTATTAAAACAAGTTCCCAAATCCAAAATTTAAATGCGTTTTAATAATAATTAAAAATAAACAGTCTTCATTATTAATTTTCTCGACTAGCTATGCCTTCAACCGACTGAGTAGTCTCGAGCTCGTCCAAGCGGTAAGCATTCTCCTCTTAACCTGAAACTCACACTAACATACACACAAAGTCAGCTTGAGCTGAGTGAGTTCAAGTTTTAATAAACAACATTATATAAATCATTCCAAGAGTTTAAATATAAACGGGATATGAACAGTTAGGCCATAATAAACGATAAGTAGTCATACTTATATATCTATATAATTATATCCCTATCCATATCATCGAAGTAATAACATCAAGGTCGAGCACACGTACAACCCAAACACGTAACATTCCATCCATCGTATGCAAACACAAAGTAGGCATACACAAACATCCTTAGTCGATAACGACTAATTAACATCGCCAATCATTGCCCATAAAGTAACACATGTATTAACATACGTATATACTATTCCAAGATATACCATGCTACAAGTAAGCTTATGGGCCATAAGGTATCACATGTGTATACATACTTAAATATCATCACAAAACATACCATAGTACAAGTGAGTCTATGCAACATCATTTAAGCAGTTTATCAATTAAAAACAGTTCGATGTGTATGCTAGCCCAAAACTTGAAAAGAGTGAAAAGGGGCATCATGAACTCACCTAACATGAGGCACCAAGTCACTACGAGCTAGAGGGCCCCTAAGTAATTCCACAACTCACGCGCCTGTCGGATTATATACGATAGTTACTAACGATACCGAAATGACTCGTTTATCCTACGAGGCGTTCTGACATGATTCGAGTTACCTAAATCCTCGACCTCACCATGTTCAATTATAACAGCCCTCGAGGCCTTTTTTATACCAAAATTTACCCTTAGATACTCCCGAGAATAGAGAATTCCCAAATTACCCCCAGAAGTACTGGGTGAGACGAATATGTGCGTTTAAGAGTTGTTTAGGCACTTAACATCCAACTCAGCCCCGTGTGGACCGAATTTGATAAATTCACAGCCTATTAGCCCACACCAAACTATACGAGTTGGATGGGTCGGTAACTCGCAAGCACAACGCACCAACTATTCAATAAACGTGAATACGCGTTGTACCGACCCGTTTGAGTAACCGACAACCAATTCAGCCCCAATACTTTAAAATTTAATTTTCCAACAGCCCGTACATCAAAACGAAGTCACCTGAACTGAATTGGTCATTAATTACTTCAACCCTCGCGTTAAACGCAACAATTCACTATTCTAGACAACCTAATACTAACTTTCAATCTACAACTAGTTGACAAATCAAACGAACACCATTGCACATGATTTTAAATTATGTTATATTGGACATACCTAGGAAGATTGTGGAGCAAAAACCTTAGCCAAAACAGCCCCGGAACTGCTCAATTGGACAGCCACCCAATAAGCCTAAAACAAGCGGTTTTATGATCAATACGCAAGATATAAAGATGGTTTAAGGTGTAAAAGACTAGAGGGCACATGGGACTAACCTTGAGTTGAAGTTTTACGCTTGGAATTGGCTGCAAAAATAGAAAATCGAAGCCCTATGGCTGCTGCACTAGTCCGATCGGCCAAGAGAGGGGCTAGGGTTTTTAGTTTTATGATATAAAACAACAAGTTACACTCTAGTCCCTCATTTAAGAAAGGTGGAACAACTTGAGTGGAAAGTTAAATAATTTAACGTACCGGAAAGATGAGAAGGTCATCGAGGATTGCCGGATAACTCCCGAGAATGTACATACTTTACATGCATTAAATCATTTGCCAGAAATTGACGGGCGTTAAAAGTCCACCCCCTTACAATGGGATTTGTCCCCGAATCCCGATGCGACAGGAACAACTTCGGGTAGAGTTTCATCATTTCATCCTCGGATTCCCAAGTGGCCTCGGAGCCCTTACGGTGCCTCCACTGCACCTTCACCTGCCTGAACATCTTATTTCTCAAACGCCTTTCCTGACGGTCAAGAATCGCGACAGGTTCCTCAATGTAGTTAAGCTCAATATCACTAAGAGGCAAGTGGGCCTCCTTATCTGCTAAACATTTCCTCAAATGAGACACGTGGAAAGTAGGATGAATCCCCACGAGCTCATCGGGCAAATCCAATCTATACGCTACCTCACCAATACGAGACAATATACGGAACAGACCAATGAACCTCGGACTAAGCTTCCCCCTCTTACGAAAATGAATGATGCCCTTACAAGGAGAAACTTTTAGCATAACTCAATCACCAGCCTCGAACAAAATAGGCCTCCGTCTTTTGTCCGCATAGGATTTTTGACGATCCTGAGCGGCCTTCATAAAAGCCTTAATCTTATCAAGCTTCTCAGTCGTAGCCTCGACTACCTCTAAACTACCCAACTGTTTCTAACCATTGGAGCCCCAACAGACTGGGGTCCTACACCTACGCCCATATAACATCTCAAACGGTGGCATCCTAATCGTGGCATGATAACTGTTATTATAAGAGAACTCGACTAACAGTAAGTGACGATCCCAACTACCACCAAAATCGATAACACAAGCCTGTAACATATCTTTGAGAGTCTGTATGGTCCTCTCGGATTGACCATCCATCTGCGGGTGATAGGCGGTACTAATGAGGAGTTTGGTACCCATCTCCTCATGAAAATTCTTCCAAAACCTGGAGGTAAAACGCGTATCCCTATTCGAAACAATAGATACAGGCACCCCGTGCCTAGAAACGATTTCATGAATAAATACATCGACCAACTGCTCAGAATTATAAGTTTCTCGAATCGGCAAGAAGTGAGCGCTCTTAGTCAACCTATCCACGATTACCCAATTGGTGTCATAATTACCCCTAGGAGTACAAGGCTGAAAGAGGATGTCATGCTAAAGTATTCAACAATTAGGATCTCTAGATGTTACAGCTTGTATCTCAAAGTGCGGAATCCATTGAGAGTGAACAACACAAGTAAACATTAAGCACATTCTTCATTGATAACTTCAAAGATTACAAGATATGACTTTGTAGCAACTTTCTCTCTCTACTCTCTCACTCTAATATTCACCAAAAGTCTACATAATAACGCATAAGTCCCCAATTTATATGAAACATGAACAAGCTCATCAAGTCCGTATATGATATACGGCGTATATCATATACACTGCATATGATTTGCGTTGACTTGAAGACTTATGTGTTGACTAACAAACACAAACTATACATTTGACATGTTAGTTCTACACAATCATATCTAATACATCTAAGAACCTAGCAATAGACATTATCTCCTAACAGACTCCCCCCTTGGATGTTGCTAGGTCTTCGATATTTTATCTTCAGTCTTTCTTCTTAAACGTCTTTTGTCTAAAACACCATACACTATTCATGGATACTTGGTGTAGTCTTAACATCACCTCTTTTTCATTTGTAGTCTTAGATGCACTCAGGTTACTAGTATCCATATAAGAAGGATATTATCAGATTATTACTTGTATCTGATACGTGATAGTTTCATTCGTTATATACTTTTGGAACACATGATATTTGAAAGTAACGACTTATGAAAATTTGATATTTGAAGCAACAACTTTGAATCATTAGTCATCTTCAACAGACTATCATCTTCATCAACTTCACAATCTTCTTCCATTATCCTGTTTTAACCTACACATATCAAAACAAACATATTCGAGTTACTACATATGACATTTAATGATTTTCTAAACAAAGATTTACAAGTTTGGAACCAATTCATCAATCAACATCAATTCTACTTCTTAATCATATTACCTGAAGTAACTCTTTATCAAACAATGAACAATGTTATCAAACAACTATTTTGGGTATGTTTTAATGATTTCCAAACACAAGTACTTATAACCCGAAATAGAAATATCTTTTCACTATGAAACACTGTATCCCTCGTGACCAGACTGTCACTCTTGTCTCTGTATATATGACACATTTTGTCATTATGCAAACGGATAAGAACATTATCATGTACAACGGATATAAGAACATATACGGCGTATAATATTCTATCTATACTCTGACATATACGGCGTATAAGTCTCATACTTATACGTTGCATAAGTATGACCAATCAAATATTTGAATTCATGTCCTGTTCACACCAATGCAATGTCACAAGTATAACTTAATGTCCTTGTACATTAGAGGAATAACTTAAATAAGCTCAACTTTTGAAAAATTTCTATTTTAAACAAGTCCAAATCAATGACCTTGTTGAAAACAGATACACATTTTGATCTTTTTGATTTTGAATTGAAGAGACTTACAAGATTTTTTGATTCATGAAAACACCCAGAGAAATAGTTCACCCGCCCATCAAGAGTCGAAAACTAAATCAGAAAAGAAAAATCTTTTTGGTTTTTCAAAAGAAACAAATAACAAATGTAATTCAACAAATATTTACAAACTTGAAATCAAAACAAAGATCACATATTTTTGTGAGTTTGAGCAGGGAATCATATTGACCAAATTGTCCTTCCATAGCAGTTTTATTTTCAACGTTTATTATGACTTGTGTTAAGTTGGTCAATGGTATTGTTGTCCACCTAAACCATTCAAAAACAAATGATTCAGAGATTTCTGTGATACTATTAATTTGGTTCAATTAAGCACAAGATTTCAGGATTTATCAGTTCTAATCTTGATTTAGGCATAATTTGATTTTTTTACACAGTCACCCCAACTTGACTTAAACCTTAGAATCAGAAGATAAAAATATTTTTATTTTAAGCATATCAGCAAATAAGCCCCACTACAAGACATACCCCCGTTATCAAGCAATACCTTAAGGTCCTATACCATGGATGAGTATGCACGATTTCATCTGTCGGCTTGCAAACTTTGTGTCCCTTGTGGTCCATTTCTTAATGGTTATAAGACGTGATCAAGGGGACAACGTGTGTCTAACAGCTGATTTTGATCAAGTCAGTAATGAGTTTAGTACATAAGTACTTGTGCGATCAAGTTTAATGACTTATAAAGCAGCATAATCTGCAGGTTTGCTTTTTAAGCTTTGTTTAAATATTCATCGAAATGAATACCCAGATGATAAACCGTATAAAGACCCGATGGATCCAAGAACCTTAAAACATCCCATCAATACAGGATTTAAGGCCATAAGACCATACATCGTTGAAGCGTTAACCACTTACTGATATCTATGTTTTAACAAATTTAACCAATCATTCTGATTAAAAGGCTTGAGTATGACCAGCTATTTACATTTCTACTATCATTATCAAAACTTTTTCTAGAACTAACACCCCATCAATTTGACAATTTAGATTTATATCACTTACTTTCCCTTACTTGTTTGTTTTTTAAAAAGCCTACCAAAGCACCAATACATTTAAGCACTCAGCCTTTTATGCCTACTTTTTACTGGATTTGGGATCAGATGATCAATGTACTATCATCTTCCCTTTTTGCTTCATAAAAACTCATTTTCTGAGGAGCAACATTTTTTAATGTTTTTGTCATTTTTGAATTTTTACTGTTTTTGGCTTTTTATAATTTTTCAATGTTTTTGGTTTTTCATGAAATTTTCTCCCCCTAAAATCAAAAACTGTATGAGAAATTATGCATAAAAAAAAATTTGACTCTGATGTTCAGGATCACAAGGTATCCAACACAACTGTAATCTCGGTAACCCCCTTATCAACACCGCCCAAAACTTTTAAACCATTTAGTTTTAATAAGTATTGAAATCTTGACTTATCAAACGCTTTGGTGAAAAGATCTGATTTTTGTTCGTCGGTGTGAATTTTGTCTACAGTAATCAACTTCTTTTCCTATAAATCACCAATGAAGTGATATCGTATCTCAATATGCGTAGTTTTAGAGTGATTTACCGGATTCTTAGTAATGGAAATAGCTGCATTATTATCTACGAAGATAGGGGTAGTAAGAAAATTCAAACCGTAGTCCCGCATCTGTTGTTGTATCCAAAGAACCTGAGAGCAACAACTAGAAGCAGCTACATACTCAGCTTCACAAGTAGACAACGAAACTGTGGCTTGTTTCTTGCATTGCCAAGTGACAAGACGCTTGCCGAAGAACTGAAGCCCTGCCGTTGTAGATTTGGCATTCAATTTACAGCTTCCATAGTCTAAATCGGAATATGCTTTCAACACAAACTCATCGTCTTTAGGATACCAGAGACCGACCCCCGGACATCCCTTGAGATAACGTAGAATTCTTTTGACAATCGTGAGATGTGAGACCTTTGGATTCGATTGATATCGGGCGCACATACACGTATCATACATGACGTTTGGCCGAGAAGCAGTAAGATACATTCATGAGCCTATCATGGATCGGTATAAAGTTTGGTCAACCTTCTCCCCGTTGGGATCAAGACCGATACCATGATTCAATGGTAGAGGAGTACTGATAGCCGATGTATTAGTCATGTTGAACTTCGCCAATACATCATTGACATACTTGGTCTGATGGATGAAGATACCATCTGACAACTATTCTACTTGAAGTCCAAGAAAAAATTTCATCTCCCCCATTGCACTCATTTCGAATTTCTTCTTCATTACTTCTTCAAACTGTTTGCACAAAACATCGTTTGTCGACCCAAAAATGATATCATCGACATATATCTGCATGATCAGTAGATGTCCATCAACAAATTTAGTGAAGAGTGTACAGTCGACAGTTCCTCTGATAAACCCGTTGTCCGAAATATGTTGGGACAACGTCTCATACCAGGCTCTTGGGGCCTGATGGAGACCATAAAGGGCTTTATCAAGTAGATACACTTTGTCTTTGTGGATCGGATAGACAAACCCCGGTGGCTATCCCACATAGACTTCTTCACTGATTTTTCTGTTAACAAATGCAGACTTAACATCTAACAGATAAACTTTGAAACCTTTCCAAGAAGCAAAAGCTAGAAAGATCTGAATTGCCTCTAGCCTTGCGACTGGTGCATACACTTCGTTGTAATCGATACCTTCCCTCTGGTTAAAACCCAATACAACAAGTCTTGCTTTGTTTCTAACAATGATTCCATTCTCATCTCGTTTACACTTAAACACCCTTTTGGTGTTAATCTGCTTCTTATCCTCCGACAAATCAACCAATTTCCAGACTCCGAGCTTCTCAAATTGCAATAGTTCCTCTTGCATAGCATTGACCCAGCTTTCCTCTGTCAGGGCTTCCTTATACGTTTTAGGTTCGATATGAGAAATAAACCACTTGAATGAGAACTGATTTAGTAAAGGAGATATTTTTTAGTAGAAACATTGGAGATTTTGATCAATTTGACGTCTCGTTTGAACTTCAGTATTCAAATCTCCTATGATGTTATCCTCAGGATGATAGGATAAAGTTCTTGGAACCACTTCTGTAGGAACAGTTCAGATTGAAGATTATTCACATTCTATTCAGAAGAAATAGATGGAGAATTAGCTTCGATAATCTCCTCATTAGACTCACTATCATCATCAAAAACAGGAGTAGTCTCTGGCATGTCATCAGATTGAACATGATCTGGTACATCTTGAGGAACAGACATAGGAACTTCAGGTGTTGGTACACAATCTTCTGATAATTGTTGATTATATAACATCATTAAAGTTTCATCAAAAAGAATTTCCTCAGGGATTTTGAAACTCTCGCACAGACTTTCATAATCAAACAGCCTAGAATTCCCTGGACGTTGAACAGTAGGAGTATATCTTTGACAATCAACATTTTGGACTTGAACAATTTTGTGGAGGCTAGGAATGTAAACTCATCTCAGTGGACTAGCATACCCCACAAAGAATCCTTCAACAGCTTGGGACCAAACTTCCCACTTTCTTCAAGAACAGTACTTGTTGAACCAAATGGTTCAAGCCACTTCAGATTGGCTTTCCGACGATTCAAAAGCTCAAAACACGTCTTACTGAATCTCTTTACTGTAAGCACTCGATTAAGCGTATAACAAGTTGCCGCTACTGCTTCAGACCAAAATTTAACTGGTAATTTTGAATCAGAAAGCATAGTTCGAGCCGATTCAATCAAAGTCTGATTCTTTCGTTCAGCAACCCCATTTTGTTGTGGAGTATAAGGAGCGCAGAATTCATGAAGAATTCCTCATTCATTACAGTATTCTAGTATTTTGTTGTTCTTGAATTCCGTCCCATTATCACTTCTGATACGACGGATTGGCAGATTGTACAATGTCTCCAGTTTCTTGAACAAAACCATAAGGGAATCATATGTCTCATCTTTAGATTCCAAAAACATCACCCATGAAAATCTTGAGTAGTCATCAGTGATCACAAGACAATACAATTCGCCTGTGATACTTTTGACATTAACTGGACCAAAAATTTCCATATGCAGACGTCCAAAAGGTAAGTTGACGGAGTTGACAAGTTTCTTTGGATGAGATTTCTTCATTTGCTTTCCCTTCTTACAATCCAAACATTCTTCAGTCAATCGAAAGTTTCTCAAGTTAACTCCTTCTACCAGATTCCTGTGAACTAGGTGGTTCATTTTTCTCAAGCTTATATGTCCCATCCTTAGATACCATAATACATATTCCCGTTCAGATGCTCTTGAGATGAAACACTAGGCAGACCCTGATGAAGTAGATGCTGTATTCATGTTCATGACATAAAGATCATTCACACGAGGAGCACGCATAATGATCCATTTCTCAGGTATTTTGAATGTAACCTTTCCATTTGTTAAGGTGCCTTCACAAACAATCTGTCCACCTTGATTACCAGCAAAGCCGACATACCCTCCTCTTATTGATTTAACATCATTTAGCAAATAAAGAGTACCCGTCATGTGTCTAGAGGCTCCACTATCCATTATCCAACGAGAATCGTGGGATCTTGGAAGCCCCTGCACATACAGTTAACGGATTAGTGAAACAAGGAAACCCAAGCCTTCTTGGTCTTAGGTTGTTTAAACAACAACCTATCCTTCTCAGCCTCTGAATTACATGATAATGAATTTTCACTTATTGTTGGTAACTCAGATGTAGTTTTCACTTTCTCATCACAATCAGGTATTTTAACAAGAGATTTTGGTACCCAGTTTTGACCAACATATTGTTTCTTTTTATAAAATGATGTTTGAATTGTTTTTGAACTTGTTGATTTTAACACATCATTTTTGAAATTTTTTTTTCCCAAAGACCCTTTTCACACGATTGAAGCTTCATGTAGGCCTCATTAACAACATTTAAAGCAAACAAAGATTTATCATAGTGTCTCTTTAATTCTTTGATTTCTTGATTTTTAAAATCACTTTCATAACATGGTAATTCACATTTTTCACATAGATTTGAATTTAGAATTACCTCATTGGCCATGAACGCTTGATCAATCACTTCTTCACTTGCAGTTTATGAGTCAACATCAGTGATGTCTTCTATCACTCCTTCAAAACACTTATTCTCAACAATCTTTTCAACAACAGAAACAACCTCCTCATCTTCTGTCTTGGTGACTTCTGTAATTTCATCATTTTCTTCTACACCAAAATCAATTTTTCCTTGTGGAAGATCCTCCTCATAAAACCAACCTGCAAAAATTTCAACAATAACAGGAGGAAATAATGAGATAAGATAATCAGAAGGAACTTCATGAATTTTATCATAGGTTCGAGGAAGTTCATCATCAGAAGTATCACAAACAACTTCTTTCTCATTGTTGCTATCTTCATTCACATTCCTGTCATCAACTGCGTCATTTGACTCTTGAGTCTCAGTCTTAACTTCATCCTTTTCTTTAACCAAATTATCCATCTTGATTACACTTTCAGAAATAATATCCTTTTTGTCCTCATCAACCACTTAAGCAACATTTGCTTGGAATACAGAATTCCAAATGAAACCTTCATCAACTTGGGCTGTAGCTGCTTTTTGTTGCGAAGTTGATGCTTCAAAAGGTTTCTTTTCCTTATATGATCCACCTTCTGGACGATGATATATAGCTTGTTTGTAGTAGTCTCGTCCAAAAGGATTTGCAGCATTATCATCAATACTCTTACTTGTGCATTCCCCCTTAAAATGACCCTTCTCCTTGCATCAAAAACATCTCACCTTAGACTTGTCAAAGCCTAATTTAGATGTTGTACCATCAAGCACGTTTCGACCAGTAATCTCTTTGAATCTTTGAGTATGTCTAATAACACTAGCCATACACCATCTTATATCAATCATTTCCATTTTCTCCGGGTCTATCTGGTCATAATCTTCTTTAGTCATGTTGTAATTTCCAATGCGACCTGCCATTAAACACTCATATGATTCTAGAACAGATCCTAGAAAATCCATGTGTACCTTGATAGTGTCAGTGCTCATGTTTCCAGTATTTGTCAAATTCACTGCTATATTACACTGGATAACATCTGAATCTTTTGAACTTGAAGCTTGAGTAATTGGAGTTGTTCCAGAATAACTACTACTAAATTGAGGAGTAGCAGTAACATTTGTAACACAAGCTTGACTGATTGATTCAGCACTAAATGCAGTAGGAATCTTGGGATTTGGAGTAACACTTGAATGAGAATTCTTGTAATACAATCCCACATCTTGTGATACGACTGTAGATTTCATCTTCTGTTTCTTTCTCAGTTCCAAGTCATGAGCTTCAAGTTTCTCGATGAAGCTTGCCAAATTCATACGAGCATAAGCAATGGGGTTTGATTATTGAATCAAGATACAAGTGCCCCGTTCTTTAGGTAAAGCATCTGCAAGTTTATCTATATACTCATACTCAGGCTTGTCAATCTTCAGTCTCTTCATCTCATTCACAAGATAACAGTATCTTTCAATCAATTGAGCAAATGATTCACCCTAAACTTGAGTGAATATGTCAAATTCTTTCTTTAGCAAAGCAATTTTGCTCTTTCTCATGTCGGGATTTCCACGATCTTTATTCAAAAATGCTTGCCAAATTGAGTAGCAAGAACCATTGTGTTGCAGAAGTTGAAAGATCTCAGCTTTTATAGACTGTTGAAATAGATTCAACATCTTCTTTTCTTTAAGCAATGAATCTTTATCTGCATCAGCAATCTGAGATAATCTGTAATTTTTTCCATTCTCATTCTTGGGAATTATATACTCTTCCTCCACGGCAGTCCATGTATCATAGTTCAACGCTTGAACATACGTCTCGAATTTGTCAGCCCATGAAGGATAGTCTTCCATTCTCAGTAGTTTAGGAGGCTTGTTGGAAGTTCCCATTTCATTTTCCAAACTAATATTCTGAAGTAGAATAGATGGCTGTGACACGAACGCACTTAGGTTTTCCATATCAAATAAAGTCAACGTGTATTACTTCTGGTCAAACGGATATGTTTTTGGTCAACGCATAACTTCTGCTCTTGGTCAACGGATATGTATGTATAAGATGTGGTCAACGTATATGTATACACACGTATATGTTTTTCACATTATAACATATACGACGTATATGTTATACGCCGGATATGTTATACGCGAATAACATATGCGTTGATATGACATATCCGCAAAAAGACATCTTTTTGGAATTTTGGCAATTTGGAGGTTCAAATGATGTAAGACTTGAGTGTAAACTTGAAGGATTTGTTGCGGATAGGTAAGGAATGTCTTGTGAAAAATTGAAGAACTTTTGACGGTTGAATTAGTAGATAGAGACAAAAACCTTGAAAACTTGTGATGTTCAAGATAGTAACGAGCCATAAAGCTCTGATACCACTTGAAAGAGGATGTCATGTTGAAGTATTCAACAATAAGGATCTCTAGATGTTACAGCTTGTATCTCAAAGTGTGGAATCCATTAAGAGTGAACAACACAAGTAAACATTAAGCACATTCTTCATTGATAACTTCAAAGATTACAAAATCTGACTTTGTAGCAATTTTCTCTCTCTACTCTTTCACTCTAACATTCACCAAAAGTCTACATAATAACGCATAAGTTCCCTATTTATAAGAAACATGAACAAGCTCATCAAGTCCGTATATGATATACGGCGTATATCATATACGCATATGATATGCGTTGACTTGAAGACCTATGCGTTGACTAACAAACACAAACTATACATTTGACATTTTAGTTCTACACAATCATATCTAATACATCTAAAACCCTAGCAATAGACATTATGTCCTAACAGAAACAGTTTAGTCACAAAATCCATCGTAAGATGCTCCCATTTCCATTCGAGTATTTCCAGGGGTTGAAGTTTCCCGAAAGGCTTTTGGTGCTTAGCCTTAACTTGTAGACACGTCAAACATTTACTCACATATTGAGCCACCTCATAATTCATCGCAGGCCACCAGTAATTTTTCTTCAGGTCTTGGTACATCTTGGTCGAGCCCGGATGAATGGAATAGCGTGACTTGTGTGCTTCATCCAAAATCTTACCCCTGAATCCCATACCTGGGTACCCATAAGCGACCATCCTTATACTTCACCCGTCACAAACGTCTTCCAACAGTTTTTCTTAACCCCAAATACATTCTGACATAATCCATTCCACCTGTAAAGCTTCATTCTGAACATTGGCTATCTGTTTCAAAATATCGGGTTTGAGAATAAGCTGGTAAGATTTCACACGAATAGGTTTCGGTCTTCCCTTCCGGCTCAACGTGTCGCCTACCACATTAGCCTTACCGGGATGGTACATAATCTCGAAATCATAATCCTAAATCAATTCCAACCACCAACGCTGACGCATATTCAGTTCCTTTTGTTTAAAGAAATACTTTAAGCTCTTATGATCGGTATAGATATCACAAGGGACACCGTACAAATAATGTCTCCACAACTTAAGCGCAAACACAACCACTTCCAGCTCCAGATCGTGAGTAGGATAATTTGCCTCATGATGCTTTAACTGCCGTGAGGCATAAGCTATGACTCGGCCCCGCTGCATCAGAACACACCCAAGCCCCTGATAAAAGGAATCCGAATAGACAACCAGATCATCATTGCCATCGGGTAAAGCTAAAATCGGAGCATGCGTCAACCTGCTCTTTAATTTGAGAAAAGCCTCCTCCTACTTAGAACCCCACACAAACTTAACGCTTTTCTTAGTCAACTTGGTCAACGACGAAGCAATTTTCGAAAAGTCGGGAATAAAGCGGCGGTAATACCCCACCAAGCCCAGAAAACTATGGATTTCGGACGGAGACTTAGGAGACTCCCATTTGCTTACGGCTTCCTAATTTGCAGGGTCAACCAAAATATCACTCAGGTTAATAACATGGCCCAAGAATTGAACCTCGCTTAACCAAAAAGAACACTTAGAAAATTCCGTGTACGACTTATTATTTCGCAGAGCTTCCAAAACTTCCGTGAGATGATCGGCGTGATCGGATTTGCTTTTTGAATACACAAGAATGTCGTATATGAACACAATAACAGAACAATCAAGAATCGGCCTACACACCCAGTTCATAAGATCCATGAACGCAGCCGGTGCGTTGGTCAAACCGAAAGACGTCACGAGAAATTCATAATGTCCATAACGAGTGCGAATGTAGTCTTAGGGATATCTTCCTCCCGAATTTTCAACTGATGATACCCGGACCTAAGGTCGATCTTCGAGAACCAACTAGCTCATTGGAGCTGATCAAATAAGTCGTCGATCCTTGGTAGAGGGTACCGATATTTCACGGTGAGTTTATTCAATTCATGGTAGTCGATGCACATCAGCATGCTACCGTCCTTCTTCTTAACGAACAGGACCGGGGCAACCCAAGTGAGATGCTTGGTCTAATGAAGCCCTTGTCGAGCAAGTCTTCCAACTGAGCAATAAGTTCTTTTATTTCGTTTGGTGCTAAACGATAAGGGGCTCGAGCAACGGGTTTTGCACCCGGCACGAGGTCTATCTGGAACTCGACCTCGCGATCCGGCGGCACATTTGAAAAATCATCTGGAAACACATCCGAGAAATCCCTAACGATAGGAACATCACCGGCTGTAGCCACCTTGGTTTTCACGTTTGTCGCATACGCCAGATATGCCCCGCAGCCTCGCTGCACCAGTTTTCCCGCCTTAAGCATGGAAATGATATGTGGTGTCGCACCATTCCGATCACCGAAGAGCGTAATTTGGGTCACAAATAAAATTAGCATCGACACTAGCAAGCCAATCCATCCCAAGCACCACATCGAAACAGCCCAGCGGCATCAAATACAGCCGCACCGGAAATCTATACCCAGACAACTCGATGGAACAACCCTGAATAGCCCTAGACACGAAAACGGACTTCCCTACGGCGACCTCAACCTTAAACACATCGACTACGTGCTCGGGTGATTTATTCAACGTGGAACAGAAAGCAGTAGACACAAAACTTCTACTGGCACCCGAATCAAATAAGACCGACGCCTGAAATTCATCAAGTAAAAAGGTACCTGGAATAATATTACACTACTACTTAGTTACACGATCACGAATAAGTTACTGAAAGAATGAGAAATTATAAACGGTAGATTATCAAGATGAATATGGAAAAAGTACCTGAGACAACGTCCACATCATCCTTTGCCTCTCTCTTGGAGATGTTGAAGGCCCTCACCCTGACCTTCGGCTTTTCTTCCACTTTCCCCCTCGAGGAAGTCCCCTGATCGGACCCCCCCCCCCCCCGCCTTGCTGGCAGGACAAATTGATGCCTAGTGGCCGGCCCCTTACAACGGAAACAAGCCAACGACGGACACTCAAAATGGGGGTGTCCAACCTTATCACATCGAAAACAGGAACCAGACCCAAGCTTACATTCCCCCTTATGCGGTTTCCCGCACTTCTTGCATTTACCAAATGTCGTATCCCTCTTAAAATCCGAAGTCTTAGTCTTTACCCTCTTTTCAGCCGAATTAAAGTTGTTTCCCTCGGGCCGCTTACCGTACGAATTTGAGTTCCAAGTCTTCCTAGTCTCGGTTGGCGGTAACTTCTCTCTCTGATCATACAATGTACCCGCTAGGGTAACACCGAGTGAAACGAGCTTATGTCGGTGGTCACCACGCCCCTACGAATGTCCACTGGTAGACCCTTCACATACTTTTTAATCCTCTTGGCTTCGGGAGTAACCAGATCGGGACATAAACGAGCCATCTTATTAAACTTTGTGGTATATTCCCGATGCGTCATACTGCGCGCCTCAAAGATCAAGAATTCCTGTTCAATCTTATCCAACTCGTGTGGAGGACAAAACTGATCAAGAACCAACTTCTTCAACTCCTCCCAAGTCATCCTCCTAATAGATCGATCACCCATAGCCTGCGCCAGATTATCCCACCAACACAGTGCCTCGGAACGAAACGAGGCAGTAGCATAAGTCACCATGTCTTTCCTTTTACACTTCCAAACCCTCAATACGGCCTCCATTTCCCCACCCACTGATGTGCTGCCAACGCATCCTTAGTGCCATCGAAAGAAGGAGGGTCACATTTCTTAAGGTCTCCATACGAACAACCCCGGGTAGATACACTAATAGCACGAACCTCATCATCATCCTCACTCGGCACAAACACCTATTCCTAAACCTGAGTCTCCTCCCCTTTCCCCTCCTTATCCGCACTCTTACCAACCAGTGTTTCTTCCATGGCCCTAAAGCCTCAGCAACAATCTCGGGAATGGCGTTATGAAGTACCTGGTAGACCTCATCCGTGATTGCCGCGCGCATAGTAGGATCTAGGGCGGGGTTATCCCCCTCCTCATGAATCGGGGTCTCTTCCTGCTGAGGAGCTGGATTCTCACTCTCAGACTCGGCACGTGGTTTACGACCACGACCACGAACACTAGAACAACCTCTCTTAGCTACACGAGTA